>NC_056735.1:1081035845-1081113345 GCF_019279795.1 Protopterus annectens
ATACACACACATATATATATATATATATATATATATATATATATATATATATATATATATACATACACATATAGCTATATGATTTGGGAATGTCTTCTAAAAACCTAATCAGCAAACTCATGATATGAAGTTGAGATTTACAAATTTCAGTATCACCTATCCAAATGAAACTAGTAAAAAAGATAAATTATACTTTTAAATTCACAATTTAGAGGAAGTTTCTAATGCAAATTAAAATTCATAGGTATGTTTACATACCTAGTAAGTTATTTTCACTCCATGAAATATAAGGTTTTCATAACCATTTAGTAGTTTACCGTCAGAGAGCTACTTAAGTCAGGGTAAATTCAAGTTTACCTTCAGAGACCTACTTAAGTCTGTCTGCGTTCGAAGATAACTGTTATAGTTTTCATTTCTCAAGACGATTAAATAAGCTCCATAGTGACATTATCAGAATGAAGCAATCTTCTTCCTCTTGATAAACAAGACACTTCCTTTTGAGAAGGTAAGAAAAAAGCAGTCTGTACGACATGATGTCAAAGAATATTTTCCTTTAATTTATGAAGTGCAAGCAGTTCTTAGATATTAATTTACTAAATAATGCTGATAATCATTGATTAAATGATGATGTTGGCAGTTTGGTCAAACAAATGTGTCAAAAAGTCAAGTCATTTCAAATTAAGCACGCAGCTTGCAGAGTGTAACAGATAACCATATCAAGAAGAACAGAAAGCTAGGAAAACCAGATTAAAAATCTGCTGAGATGAGTTGAAATGTCACATCTTTAGACACAACAATGCAAAAAACATTTGAAAATAATGTCAAATTAAAGATGCATATACTTTGACTGATTTTGTTTTCAATATACAATATATAAGAAAAGACAGTTTTCATTCTTGCTACATTTTATTGTTACACAGGAATCAAAATAAATAGTTCTTCTGCAAGTTATTTACTTGAATACCAGCAGCTCATGGGGGGAAGTGCTATAAAATATACTGAAATGTTAAAACTGAATTACATATGAATGCTCATGTTAAATATTATTTTAACAGTATTCAAAAATATCCAGAGCTAATATGAACACTGGGCATGTAATCTGCTAAAAAAAGAAAAAAAAATGTAAAAAAAAAATCATTCAGAATGTTCAGTAAAAGCCCAAGTGCATAGCTAGTTGGAATGTTTTGTGCATACCATCTGTAACCCACTGCAGTTTTGGTTGCTGTAAACCTATAGTAAAACTATTTAGCATTAAACTATACAAGGGCAAAATTATACATACTTCTGCTTGCATATTTGTGCTAATATAGCATGCTTTATGGTTGTACTAAAATCTAGACCAGAAATATTAATTAGAGAAGTAAACAGAAACAAAAGATAATCAGTTGAAGGAGGCAAAGTGAAGCAGATGTGGTGGTGCAGCAGTTAGCATTGTCACCTCACCACAACAGCATCTCTGGTTCGATTCTCAGCTGGAGCACCTTCTGTGCAAAGTCTGTGTGTCCTCCCTGTGGTCAAGTGAACCTTAAAGACATGCCGGTAGGTGCATGAGTGTGTGTGCCTTCTGTGAAGGTTGGGCACTGGGCTGGCAACTCAACACCATAAAAATCCACTACTAATCAATAGCAGACCAGTGATCCACTGTGGCAACCCCTAACTGGGAAAAGTCAAAAGTCTTTTTTTTAGTTGAAGGAGGCAAAATAAGTCTTTACTGAGATGTATTTTGGCCTGTTATAATATCTTGCATGATATAAATTTTATTTTGAATGGTATGCCACATGAAGCTCTGTCTATTCCAAATGCAAATGATTTCCTTTTCATTGCATACACCTTTAAGGATATTTTATTGTTACTAGTGCTTCTTCAACTAGCATCAGCTGTAACAGAAAAAAAAAAAAAAACATGAGTTTTGGCATTCTTCATGAATGTAAAACAGCCATCTCACTACATTTACTGAGTCACTCATGTTTTCCAGTACATTTAAATCTCTGGAGCCCCATGTAGGAGTAAAACTAGGATTAACCAAAAGAATGGTTGTCCTTCCTAACAATGATGTTCTGAACAGCAAATGCTAAAAGAGACGCAATTGACAAGGTTACAAAGCTCTCCTAGAGTTCAAATGATCATAAAATATAACCCAGTGGTAAGCAGGTGCTGTGACATTGCTGAACATATTGTCTCACTCTACTGAAACAGGACAAGAGTAAGGTGTGTTTTTTTTAACTATAACTCTGTTAGGAGTGAATTGCACTGGTCTTGTCTGTCATCATTTTAGTGCTGTGTGTCTTTGTGCCTGTATCCTTTAGTTTAGTGGTCTTAGTCTTAAAGAAGGCTCGGACGTTACACTTCTACTAATAGTAGCTTCTTCTTTTCTTTCCCATTTCCGTTAATAAAACAATGACTTTAATTGCATCACTATACTATTTATACCAGGGTGACAACTAAATATAAAATCTGTTCACAGACAATCATGCATAACTAGCAAAACTAAAGTATATTTTTAAAAAGTATGTAAAAGTATAAGGTCTTACATGATTTTTTCAATTCATGCAGTATAAAAAATGAAGGTTCTAAGGGTAAAACAAATATCTGATTCTGATTTTAAGAGGAGGTGCATTAAAAGGTTTCTTTTATTTTTGTCTTGGAGTCCCCTAACATTCCACAAAGATATTTTCCGCAGCTTATCTATAATTTAGCCATAACTCAAATTGAATTGAAAGTAAATATGAGGTAACCAAAGGAATGAGAGGTCTAGTGTGAGGTTTAAGATTATTTTGCCAGTTTAGTACCCATATAATACCTAAGGAGAATGCAGCACTGAGCTCTCTCAAACTTACCCATGTGCCTACCCACAAAACCCCTATAACTGAGAGAAGTAGAAAGGGTAAAAGAGCAAGTAAACATAAACTAGAAACGATTCTGTAGTTACCTAACATAAAGAACAACAATTTACATACTATGTACATCACTGACCTAATTCCAAACGTCATCATCAGAAACCCTACTCGAAATATCCAACTAGCTCTTGACTAAAGTATTGCCAAAAAACAAAATTATAATAACACTTATAGAACATTGCATGCATATATATATATATATATATATATATATATATATATATATATGTTAAATAAATTGTACAATGATGGCTAAAACAGGACTAAAGTCCAACCTTGGTAGAAGGAAAGCAAAGGGAGAAGGAGAAAACTGGAAGAACCATTCCATTTAGGTCCAAAGGGATAGAGATTAGTGTAGACTTTAGCTGTGAATAATATTAGTTGGTCCAAAAGGATATAATATTTAACAAACGATTTACCCAACAACAGAGCATAAGGGAGTTATCCCAGCTTTTTATACCACATAGTATAGATAACAAGGCTTAGATACTGCACTGAAGTATATGTTTGCTACAGGATATTGTAGTTACAAACCTGGCAACCAAACTGATATCTACTGTTTATACAAACTTTCTGATACAAAAAAAAAAGAAAACAAGAATTTTTCCCTTATATGAGACATAATTACTCCTAAAAGTTCTGTGCTAGATGCGAGGAAAAGTTTCCCTCACAAAACAGTTCACTAAGTAGCAGATCGGTGGAAACTCTGGCACAGTTACCATGGCATCAGAGCTTCCATGAATGTCCAATAACAAATATAAGCTTTCCTGGCAATAAGTATAAAAAGCAGAATATCCATATGAGAGAGACAGAAAGGAAGAAGAGAGACAGAGAAAAAAAAAGAAAACAAAAAATGTATGAGAGAGAAAGGGATGACATAATTAAAAGGAAAGAGGTATTAGTTACCCTGAAAGCACACTACTCAACTGTGTTGTCTAGTTTAAATGTTCTATTGAGTAACAGACACCATATGTACTCATAAAGATTCGCATACTGTGATCTTGGACAAAGAACTGGATAACGACCCTAGACCCACCAATACACTTGCTCTGGTTAGCCTTGATCAGAACACCAACTAGATGAGATCTCAGATTTATGAGGCACATGAAGATCATAACAATCATAAACTGTTATTCCCAGACAGCTTGGAGGACAATAAGTCACCAGCAATCGCTGCAGATAAGGATATATAGAACAAATTCTTCAAGCAGTTACTGTACTGGAGCCCTGCTGTATGCATGCCTGCTAGCCCTACATGAATAGAGCCTTGTTGCAATCTTAAGGTTCCTTAGAAAGGTGTAATGTCCATTGATATATGAATCGATGCGCAACACTGAATAAGAGCCTTAAGTGGTAAAAACAGCTCTTCTGAGACATTATACAGAGTCATATAAGCTTAATTTGAGCTCCAGACCACAAGAACAAAACCTTTCCATACTCGCTTTAATGCTCAAGGTCGGTTTCTAGCATAATTGACAGCATGTTTGAAATTTAGCCCAAAGAGACTTCAATTACATGATAAAGAAAAAGAGACCATACCATCTTCTGTTTCCTGACATTGGCATTACACTGCAGGGAGTACTGAAACAATTAGAATGGTTCAGTACCTTATTCAGATCAGCGGTTATTGCTGTTACAAGGACCCGGTAGCATCCACCTACAAAAGAATATCTTTCTGAGGGCTAATGCTGATAACATATCATCAACCTGACTGAATTTTTAACCCAGATCAATTTTCTTAAAATAAGCTTAGGCTGAGAGGCAGAACATGTTAGGGAATGCCTTGCTTTTTAGGACCAAGACTCTAAATCCAAGACTGGTATCTTTTCTGCTCACCTTAAAGAAAAGTTTCTTGCAGAGTTTCGCCAGTTCTGAGGTATCCTGCGGCATCATGAGAGCTTCATTCTGGGCTGGAAAATGCTTTTGGGCTGCGTGGAAAGCAAGGCAATTTTGGAGACATCAGAATTTGAGCTAGTACGGGTCAGGCTGATCATGCAGGAAGCATTCATACTTTCTTGGTGTGCATTAGCTATTAGGGATGTTGTTTGCCACCGTTTATGGGCCCCCTCCCCCCGGCAACCACACATCAAGCAATTCATACCTAGTGTCTAGGATTGAGTGCAGCTCTTTTCTTTTAAGAAATATTAAAGACAAAGTTGCAGTTGGTGATTAATGGAGTCCAGGTTGGAAGGATGAGTCCGGAAAATAAGTAAAATGGCTCCAGTGAAAGAGAGCAAGGAAGAAAGCAAAATGCAGCAGTAACTATTTATTACAAAGCCTCAGGTAGTTTCCCAAAGCATTTTTGAAAGATCAGGTTAGCTTCCTTTGGTGATGCCATTGTGTATTTTATTTCATTCTGAAAAAAGGAAAGTGTATTAGGGAATCTCATCTGAAATTTGATCTTCCTTTTAATCAGGTCTGCACAGTGTGGAGATAATTTATGGCACCTTTCCTTTATTTCTGCTTGGAGATCTTGGGAGATGGAGATAGAATATGTGTTCCAGTTATAGTGTTTAAGCTTTTTGTATGTGGATAATATATCTTGAACATCTTGAAAGTTGAAGAGCTTCACATAAATTGCTCTAGGGCTTGAATTAGATTTACTTTTGTATAGTGCTTGGTGCGCTCTTTCGATACTATAGTCAGATGAAGACTCTCTTGTGTGCATTAATGAGTTGAATACTTGCTTTAGTGTTGGAATCAGTTGATTTTGCTCATACTTTTCTGGCAATCCTGTTATGATCAGATTATTTCTTCTGCTCCTTGCTTCCAAATTGCATGAATGTCCGCAAGGGTCTTATCTTTAGACTTCACTTCTGCTTTTAGTAGTTCTAACTCCATTTCATTGGATTTGATTCTCCCTTCAACCAAATCCATTCTATCAACAATTTGTTTTAAAGTGCCGCCAAATGTACAGAGCTGTTCCGAGAAGATTGGACAGCGGATTGTAAAGGTAAAAAGTGTGCTCTTCAGTTCCTCCATGCTAATGGAATTTTCAGCCTTCTGTTTAGTGCAATCTTTATTTGGATCTTGTTGTGCTTTAGATGTTTTTTGCCTTTTAGGAGTAACATCGTTTTCTGGGGAGGTTAATGCTGATAGCTTTGTTTTGGAGGTTTGAGTATCCATGCCTTCAGCTACTTTAGGCATTTTTTCACCGTGGCTTAGGTTACTTGTTTTCCTCATGGTTGCTGTCTGCTGCTGAGGTGCTGAAGCCTTCAGGCCTCTATTGTACAGGTGTAGACTCATGCTGAAATTCTTTTAAGTAACAAAACAGGCTAAAATTGAGGCTAAGCCATAATTTTGAAGATTATTGATTTAAGACCAGGTTCCTTGTAGATTTTACCTCTCCCTCTGCTGTTTGTAGCTACTGATTAGTTGGCTAATGCAGATATTTATTACATAAGGTTGAGAGCTATGTGGAGAGGGTACTTCTCAGACAACCACCATCTTGGAATCATAATCAGATATTTGTTTTCTTCAAGAATCTCATTTGGTTAAAAAGGATTGGGAACAGGAAAAAAATAGAAAATGGGTTAAGGATATAATCTCAGCAGGAAATAGTTCCAACTCTAGAGGGGTAGCTATTATTATTAAAAACTCATTTATACCCAATATTATAGACAAAGCTTCTGACCAAGTGGGAAGGTGGTGCTACTTCACGTATCTTACCCCACTTCTCCCCAAACCAATCTTAGTTCTAAATCTTTACAGACCATGTTCAGGGCAACATGATTTCATTTTGGTAATTTACAACATCTTACTTAACTTCCCCAATTACTGTTATCTGCTGGGGGGTAATTGACCCCAAACCTGACCTGTCCAGTAGATATAAAGCATATAATTCACAAGCCTCCCTTGCTTTGATGAATTTAATCTCGGATATTAGGCTGATTGACCCTATTTCCTTTGGGGATAATACTCGTATTAACAATAACTACACTTACTTTTCTAGTTGTTATAACTCATGGTCACATATAGATTTCTTCCTAATCTCTGATATATTAACAAAGTGGCAGTTAAAATATCTTGTTGATCCAAGGTTTTTCTCAGACCACTCAAAGGTTACTCTTATAATAAATTTTGAACACGGCCCATCGACAATTCCTACAGCCACTAATTGGTCTCTAAATAATAATATTCTACATAACACATTAGTTATTGATGAAATTTCCTCAGCTCTAAAAGAACTCAGTACTGACCCTCGCAACGCAGACATTCCCTTTGACATCCAATGGGCTGCCTGTAAAACAGTGATCAGAGGATTACTTATACAAAAGGCCTCTTATCTAAAAAAAAAATGAGGAAAGAAAAAGAAGACCGACTAATATCTGAAATTAGGGATTTAGAAGGCAGGCTTCAAATCAACAACACCCCAGCTTTGGAAAATGAAATGATAAATAAACAAAAGGAATTATTTGATCTACACCAATCCAACTACTCCCTGCAAGAACTAAGATATATTACAAAACACTCTGAATGGTTACAAACCCCCTCTAAAGTATTAGCCAGACTAATTGAAAACAAACAGAAATCACCCAGGATAGCACACAAAATTGTTCACTTATTTCATCAATTATACTCAGATATCTATGCAAGGAGCAGTCAGCAAACCCTAATCCTGGAGATAAAAGAATATCTCAACAATATTACTTTCCCAAAGCTCAATGAAGAACAAAAAAGACCCTACTTGCCCCCTTTAACATTCAAGAAATCATCAATACCATAGATAACCTTAAGCCAGGGAAAGCTCCAGGTCCTGACGGTTACTCTACTGCCTTCTATAAAACTTTTAAAGTCATACTTGCTCTTATCCTACTCAATCTATTTAATTGTACATCCCTCAATGGCATTTCAGACCTATACCTTAACCACTCAAAGGCCATACTACTCCACAAAAACAATCTGGATTTATCAAACATGAAGAACTTTAGGCCAATCTCATTAACAAATGTGGACATTAACATTGTATACTTCTTGCTAGCTGAAAGACTTAAAAAAGTATTTATCTCCATGATTTCCAAAGAACAAACAGGCTTTATGTCCAAAAGACATACATGGGACAATACACTGACTCTAGAATCGATGGTAGGCCTTACCAAGAATGACAAAAACCCAAGATACGCAATGATACTAGACGCTTGTAAGGCTTTCGATAGGGTCAACTGGAATTTTTTGTTCATAGTATTATCTTATTTTGATATTCCCTCTGGGTTTGTTAATCTGATCAAGACTCTATATAATAGTTCATTCACGCACCTATACATAAATAATAAATTATCTAAACCAATAAAAATCTCAAATGGTACCAGACAAGGGTGCCTCCTCTCCCCGCTTCTTTTCAATTTGTATCTTGAACCTCTCTTTCTCTCCATTAGACAAACAACCTACCACTCAATTCCCAAAGTTCTACATACAAATATAAGTTTGACTGCATTTGCAGATGACCTGAACATTTATTTTGAGCATCCGATGTCAGGTACAAAAAAAATAATGACTACCCTAAACACTTTTGCTCATACCTCTGACTACAAAATTAATCTGAACGAATCCTTCATATTTCCGATCTACCCTACAGCTCATGGAGAAAACCTCTTCTCAGTCTCCCCCTTTAAATGATCCTATTCTTGCAAATATCTAGGAGTTTTCTTCAACCACTCTTTCTCCTCTATAGTTCATTCCAACATTTCCAAATTATGGTCAACTCTCTCCCAAGATCTGTACAGATGGCAAAAGTTGAAATTGCCCCTACTATCTAAAACATCTATGATCAAAATAAATATCCTCCCAAAGCTTCTCTATCACCTTTATGCTTCCTTCTCCTTTATCCCCAACTCTCTCTTCATTAAAATACACAAAGCCTTTGCAAAATTCATTTGGCATCCAAAATCTGTTAGGGTGTCATATCAGAGACTTACTTTTCCAAAATCCAAAGGAGGCCTTGACATGACAGACCTTCAACTTTACTGTAGAATTTTGCAAGCAAACAGATTAGTTACTAATGTAAATTACCATCCGAACAGTCCTTTGTGGACCCCCCTTTGGGTTAAAATATGGTACAAGCATGCTCTGGAAAATAGTCTAAATCCCAAAAGCTCTTCCCTTCCATGACCCATTGACTCTTAGACAATTAAAAATCCACCACATACTGAAGTGTAAAATCAAATCCTTCCAAGAGATTTTTAAATCCCTGAAGCTAGACAAAGCTCTTCTTCTATTCCTAATATCAAGCTAAATAACAACATGATCAATCTTAGAGACTATCCTCTAATAAAAGACTACTCACTCTGAGACATACATAAACACAAAGCTCTCTCACCATTAGAACTTTGAGTTACATTAAATGTATCTAAAAAAATACATTATAGTATTGCGACAAATCAGAGAATTTATTACTTCCTTAATACAAGACCTTACAGTTCTGGACAATGACTTCCTTCAGGTTTCCAATCTACTTCATATCCTAGCAAGTAATAAGAATATGTTATCCCGTTCTCATAAACTCATAAACACAATTCAATTTCAGGAGAAATTGGTATATGCGAAATACTGGGATCAACAAGTTAGTACCCTTTTAGACGAACAAAAATTAGAAGCCATTAAATCTACACTGTTATTCTCCCCTTTCAAAATGCTTACTTACACACAATTTATGATTAACAATGATTTATATTACACTCCCACACATCTAAACAAATTTGACCCTAACATATCTTCTGCTTGCCCCTGCTGTCCCTTCCCCCATGCTGATATCCTTCATATAATTTGGTTTTGCCGCTACTCTAAAAGCATTTGGTGCTCTTGAAAGGTGACACTCGACAAGATGGGCTATCACAGATCAACCCTTTCATGAGAGATGGCACAATTACACATTACTAATCTAAAATTTTCGAAATTGAAACTTCATCTCGTAATAACACTCTATCTACTAGCTAAATTCTACATTTCTAAACAATGGCTAGATCGCTCTAAACTGTTCTGGAGTGGGTTCAGGAATATGGCTTTTAAATATATCACTTCTCAATACTAAAGCTAATAAACGCACTTACTTCCAGAATTTCTGGAATGTCATATTTGAGCTTCTGACTGCCAATTAACTATGGCTATTTTGAATGGGTATTTTAATACTATAGGCTTATCCCTCCTATATTGCTTCCTTCTGCACCTTAATTTCACTATGACTCTTATATTCCACTCACCTTTGTAGCTTAAGATTATTACAGATGGGGTTTCTATTATATCTCATACTCTACATATTAGATTGAGGCTTTAACATTCTGACTAGTTACGGTACCTACCCCCCCAGATTTTTGTTGTTCTTTTTTTTCTCGGTATGATTTTTTCCTGGGTTAGGAACACCTCTAGGCAGAACTTTTGTACATATTGCAAATAAGTTGTGTTATTTTTATTATTATTTGTATGATATCTGCTGTATAATGTTCTTTTCCAAACTGCAATTGTCCTGTTTATGTTTCTTAAAGCAAAATGAATAAAAATTTATATTTGAAAAAAAAAGAAATACAAAAATAAATAAATAAATAAAGGTTTTAAGGGTAAAAAACACGGGTCTATATCACTTCATCAAAACAGCAGAAGTTTGAACACCATATGTTCGAACGTCTAACCTCGAAGTGCAAAACCATCGAAGGCTTAGAACAGCAATTTTTTTCCCAGGGAAAAAAATTGCTGTTCCAAGAAACACACACACAACACAAGCACACCAAAAAAACAGCAATCCACACACATACACTTAAAATCCTACATCTAACCCTACACTAAACTGTACATACACTACTATCTATCCACTTACCTTAACCCAAACCCTAACACTAAGTTCTGTCACTATCGCACACTCATCCGACCTGCACCCTAACCCTAACTCACCTATCCCGCCCTAACCCTAAAGTCTGTCACTATCGCATACCCACCTTACCCATGCCCTAGCCCTAACTCACCTAACCCGCACCCTAACCCTAACATCCACACAATCGCACACTTACCTGAATCTGACCCGTAAATTTCCACCACAGTGCTGAAAATCGTGAAGCCACAGAAACGGCCCACCAAATTCTTTCCCTGGGAAAGAATTTGGTGTTCCACGGCTTCATGATAATCAGTTTTCGAACTTCACATTTCGAAGTTATGGTAAACGAACTTCTGAAATTTCGATGAACTGATAGGATCCCAAAAACACTACTAAAATTATTTTGATTACAAGTAATTATCCTCCGCCAATGCCAGGAAATTTTCAAGACTACAAATAGCACATTTCTATCACTCTCCTCTACATGCTTTCTGTACATCTGCCCCCCCCCCATTCACTCTCTGTCTGAATCTCTCTCTCTTCCCTCTTTCACTGTCAGTCCGAATCTCTCTCTCTCTGTCTTCCTGTCTGACAGTGCTCTTTACTTTTCTTCCTCCTTCCAGTACTTCTTCAAGATCCACTAATATTGAAAAAGTACAGATATAGGAATGCGAATAAGTGTAGTGCCATTGCTAATATCCTAACAAAAGATTTACAGCCTCCAAAATAGAAGTCCTGTGCTAAATACAAAATTCTTCCATTTCATTGAAGGCCAGTTAACTGATTACTAACTGCCGAATCATACACCAATGCACTGTACGAACACATACACAAATGCATGGCTCTCGCCATACCCAATAGAACCAAGATGCTCTCCTCCAAAAAAAGGAAGCCAATCTGGTGGTCCACTGTCATAAACAAACTCTACAACAGAAGGAAGAAACTGATGCGTAATAAGGTGAAGTCCCAAGACTGGAAAATCTCCCTTATCATCCTCAACAAAAAGTTGAGATTCCTCATCAAATCCTCTAAAGCTAGCTATGAAAACAGTATTGCACCAGATAGTAAAGATAACCACAAGGCCTTCTATAGTTATGTAAAGAATCCCCATGGCAATACCCAAATTTGCAGTGAGCTACTGCACTATGGTACCTCCTATACCAAGCCAACAGATATTGCCAATATACTGGCCGACAGAGTCAGTGCCAACTTTACCCCACCCCTCCAAAGGATCAATCACAATATCAGTAGCTTGCCAGGCAAGCAGTATTACTGCTGCATAGGTTAAAACAGCACTGTCCAAGGTCAAGAATACAGCTTCTATGGGACCTGACAATATCCTTGGCTGTGGTCTACATGAACTACAGAGTGAACTGGCACCACACCTGTGTGCCCTGTTCAATCACAGCCTCACATCAGGCTTTGTCCTTACCACATGGTGCACTGCTACAGTCATCCCTCTCTACGAAGTAGAAGTTACTACAGATGCCGGAAACTATCTCTCCATTAGCCTGACTAGTTTGATATGCAAAGCTATGGAATGCATCATCATGGACCTAATAAACAAGGATATAGGGAATCTCCAAACTCTGGATCCCACACAGTTTGGTTTTGTGAAGGGTAGATCATGCCTGCTCAACCTGGTTAACTAGTCAGTCACCAGAGCTGTGGGTGAGGGCAAGGTGGTTCATAGCCTACCTTGATCTGTTCAAGGTCTTTGATACCATTCCCCACTCAGGAATCATAGAACAACTCACTAAGCTAGGCATCAACCCCTATATCACTAGGTGGGTTGCAAACTGGCTTACAGATAGAACCCACAGTGTGAAAGTAACTGACTCCAAGTCAGACTGCCGACCAGTCACAAGTAGAGTACCACGGGGTTCAGTCCTGGGTTCTCTCCTGTTTGGTATCTACTTCTCTGAAGTCCAGGACAACACGAAGGGGCTCTGGCTGACAAAGTTTGCAGACTATTGCAAGTTGGGAGATATTATTAACTCACAAAGTGATGTTGACATCCTGCAGAAAGGCCTCAGTGAGACCAACAACTGTTGTCAGAACCATGGCCTTAAGCTCAATGCCAAAAAATGTGTCGTCATCCCCTTTGGGAAAAATTTGGTTCCCATGAATTACCACATCAATGATAGTCCACTGAACACAGAAGGCATTATAAGAGATCTGGGAACACAGGTTGACAGCAACCTCTCTTTTGACCACCACATTGCCACTGTGGTCAGAAAGTCCTTCTGTGTGGCACATCTCATTACTTAGGGTTATTCATCCAGGAAGAAAGAGGTCATTGTCTCCCTCTACTCTTCCCTCATTAGGCCAGTCATAGAGTAGAATGACCCATTTGGCATGTACCTCACTAGACACCTGCAACAACTAGAGAGGCTGCAAAGGTACCTCACAAAGATGATCCTAGGCCATAAACAATTGTCCTATATGTACAGACTCAAAAAACTCCAACTATTCTCTGTCTCATATCGCCTACTTAGAGGCGATCTCTACCTGACTTACAAAGCTATGTCTAACCCAGCTCTGTTAGAAATCTTATTTCTAAAGAAATCCCAATCCATCTGCACCACATGCTCCAGAGACCTCAACCTCATTACACAATCAACAGTACATGTTGGAGGGACAGGTTCATAACCCAGAGACTACAGAGCACCTCAATGGCTCTCTTCAAGAGAAATCTTGATGAGTGGGTGGGAAATAGAAAATTCACCCTAGGGATCACTCCAGTGGCTCTACTTGACAGAGACACTGGGAAATAATGTTGGGTGGCACAATGCCAGTTTAATCTTATGGGCTAGGCTTGCAAAGACTCCAGGGCCATTAGCTAGTACACACCTATGAACCTATGAAAATATCTGGTACCAGTGAATTTCTGTCCAGTTGACTGATTATTACATAAAGTGCCCACCCAGTCCTAGCCATAATAGCTTCAGTAGTTAGTTCAATAGTTACACAGACTCCTACTGTCTAAGGTTCTTTAAGTGTCGTAAACTGCTTGGTTTATTCCTGCTCATGCATGGTTGCTTAGATCTGTGTTTGCCCATGTTTTCTTGTTTGGTACATGTTGTAGTGATATATGAAGGCTGGCATTTTACTATGAACTGGGTACTCTAAGATCAAAGCATCTCAGACAGAGTGAGTCATGTTCTTTTTATTTTGCACTGAATGTTCTTCCTCTGGGTTACATTGACCTTGGAATAAGAATGATCAAATAAGTACCATCCTACGGTGTAGGAGTACAAAGGGCTTGTCCCATTGCCCCATTATAAAAATACATGCTAATGCCTGTGGGACGTGTACATTTGTACGAAAGTGTTTCCCTCTAAGTGTGGATATTTGGAGAATTTCTGTGTTAAACAGAAAAGCGTTGTGCAGTAAGGTTTGAGTAGGTATGTTTCAAGGGCTGGAGCTGAAGTGTAATAATGGAGGCATGCTACTCTTAGTACAGTTCATGCTGCAGCAAGTTCCCAGCATGATATAATAGTGGCGGCATGCTATCCTTTTTATCTTTTTTTAATATTTCTATTAAATTATCAGTTAAGACACAGGCAAGCATACATTAACAGAAAGGAAAACAAACTATATCAACATTTTTTCATTAACATGCGTTATACATCATATATGTTTTCTTTCATTATAAACATCATCAGTTGAACTTTACATAAATTGCTGAGTTCCTGCCTTCCCTTAAACCTGACTCCTCCTTCTCTTAACAAAATGCTGCATGTACTGTTCCCACAATTTCCAGTTATTTCTATGTAAATTTATCTCTCTTTTTCCTAAAGATCTCTCTCACAGTTTTTTTTATCTCTTCCACAATATTCAGTACTTGAAATACATTTATTTATTATTTATTTATTTATTCATTTATTTGTTTGTTTATTTATTTACTATGACATTTGTTGACCAGGTTAGTCCGACTGTGCAGGTGCTCCTTTTAAGTGGAGATCCAAGGAGAAAAGCTCCAAATTACAAAATATAAACATTAATAACACAAATATGTATAAGATAATAATCAAGATAACAGTATTCACGTACAGTTTTCTGCTTAACAAAGTATAAACATGAATAACACCATACGGACATGATTTTTACATTCAGGATAACAGTATTCATATATAGTTTTCTGTTTTACAAGATTGTAGATGAATAAAAATGTAATACAGTATAACAGAGGTGATGATGCAGTTTCTCCATACTCATAGTCACAGTATTGTTACCTGAAGAATACAGGCAGAAGGAGGTAGTACAGCAGGAGGGACAGAAGAATAAGTAAGGGAGGCATATTAAGTAGGGTCAATCCATTGGCAAATCATAGAGTGTACTAGATTGTCTTTTAATGTTTTTTTTTCAAATAATTGCTATTAGGGATTGCCCTTAAATTGGGAGGGGGAGGGTTCCAAGCAGTGGCCACAGCGTAATTATACAGATGTTTGCCGATGTTTTTATTGGGTTTGTGGACCTGCAGGAGATGTTGTTCTGAGCTGCACAGTGTACAGTTAGGAATGTAAGGTGAGATAATAGTAGAGCAGGTCATGAGTGGGGCTTGTTTATGATTGAGTGAATTAAATTTAGTTAAGGCAGTAGGAGTTGGTGGTCCACTTCTACTGTAGTTTTTTCATTGAATGACAGTGATGTGAGTTGTAGGGTTAGTTAGCGGCAAATCTAGCTATTTTATTGTAAGTGATTTCAAGTTATTTCAGGAGATTTGTTTGGAGGTTAGTGAAGATTGGGGCAGCATATAATAGTTTGAGTAGTAGATACGTTTGTGCTAGAGTGAGTTTGGATTCATTTGTCAGGAATCTTTTATTTCTATAGGGAAAGCTTAATTTCTAGTGAGTTTTCTTGATGGAGTATTAGATGTGAAGATCAAATTTTAGTTGGTCATCAATAATGACCTCAAGTAGTTTAGTATGGGGTTCAATCTTGAGGTTTGTGTTGTTAAGGGAGGAGACAGTAAAGGTAGATTTGATATGTTGGAGAGATTTTGGAAGGAAGAGGAGGAGTTTAGTTTTATTTGGGTTAAGAAGAAGTTGATTAGATGTTAGCCATTTTTTGACAGATTGAAGAGATTCTTGGTTAAGAGTAAGTCAGTGAGAGAGATTGTCAGATGTGTAAATAATTGTAGAATCACCAGCATATTGAATTAGAGAGGAGTTAGGACAGGAGAGATAAAGATTGTTAGTGAAAATGTTGACTAATAGGGATCCAAGGATAGAAACTTGGGGAACCCCAGTCTGAACGTGGAGGAAAGGGAAGGTTGCAAGCATCATCTCACAGACTCTAATATTTTAGAGAGATAGCTGGAGAACCATGAAAGTGGAGGTGGAGAAATTAATATCATAGAGTTTGGACAGAAGTAGATTGCGAGAGTCAGTATCAAAGGTGTTTGAGAGGTGGAGGAATAGACATTATACTAATTTGTTGTCGTCTCTAGGTCTAGAGATAGATTGTGTAAAAGATATTAGTGTGGTGGATGTAGTGTGGCTAGGATGGAAACCATGCTGGATAGGGGTGAGGAGATTTTGAAGTAGATGAGCTTGATGGGGGGAAAGAATAGCAATTGGTCTAAAATTAGAGGGGTCAGTGGAGTTCCCACCTTTATGAAGGGGAATGACATAGAATTTTTTTCCAGATTTCAGGCACTGTATTTTCTTGGATAGATCTGTTAATTAGTATGGAGTATGGAGATGGGATATGCAATGCTATTTGCTGCTAGCTTAAGGAAAAGAAAAGGTAAGTTATCTGCTGAAGGAGACTGTTTTACATTTACTGAGGAGAGACTGGGGACAGGTTTAAAAGTGAATTAAGTGTTGAGGGGGGGGTGGAGGAGCCAGACCTCTAGATAGTCCAGAAACAATCAATTAACTTATCAGAAAGGGAGATAAGTATGGTGCATCCAGCCAACAGATAGTAAAAGTTAGCCTAGCTCTCAACTGTAAACATAACATGTGCCTACCACAGTATTCAAATACCATGCAAAGTGATATGGGCTATAGAGAGATAAAGTACGGAGATTGTAAGTAAAAAAAATGGTAGAAAAGGCTATAAGAGAAGACCCTGGTTTATTTGGGCAACAAACAGTAGAGCGCTGTTCGCCAGTGTTCTAGTTATCATACTAGCTGGTTATCATGGGCATAAGGCAGAAACAGGGAGCACAGGGTCTATAACAAGTCTCAAAAAATATGACTACACTGCTTTGCATGGCTTATTGCATGTTAAAAAGAGAAACAGTTGGGAAATTGCTTTCTTTAGGTTTAAGGGGGTGGGGAGAATATTTGGTTGGCGAACAGGTAATAATATACTGTTACAACCATCCCTGGTGGTGTTCTCACTTACAGTAGTTAGTTAAGGTAATGCACATAAAATGAAAAAACATAGAGGCTGACAACCTGCACTGCTTTTTTCCTTTTTGAAAAAGAGTTTTAAATTCAGAGTCCCGTGAGTGCACAATGTTCCTGTTCATGTACTGTTAGCACAAGCCCAGGATACACCAGGTAAAAAAAAAAAAACTTTTCAGTAGCATTGTCGCCTCACAGTTAGTCATTGTCCTGTTCGATTCTCAGCTAGAGCGTCTTCTGTGTGGAGACATGCATGAATGGTCGTACCTTTGTTGAAGGTTGTGCATCAGAGCTGGCAACTCGGCACATAAAAATCTACTGCCAATCATTAGCGGACCGGAGTTCCGCTGTGGCGACCCCTAACCGGGAAAAGCTGAAAGACACAACAACAAAAAAAAAAGGGTCCGATGATGGAGACAATTTAGTGATTTTGTCAGCAAGCTACACCAGCTGGACATGTTGTAAAGGAAAGGGATAGTAAATGGAATGTTTTTTTATTAGTTTATTTATTAGTTTATTATTATAATTTTATGCACCAGACAAATTTCCATTATTATTAATTAGTTTATTTATGTATCTTTGTTTACAAGGAAAGTCTGAATGAGCAGAGATCATTTTCATTGAAGGCCTGGGGAGAAAAGCTCCATGAAATTAGTTACATACATAGTTAAAGAGAAATATAAAATATAGTTGCACAGATACTGGCGGAATACAATAAATAATTACATCACTACTGGCAGACATACAGTATATAAGAACAGCATGTAATTTGACATTGACATAGAGCATTACATGGGTAAAATAATCAAATGACAAATTTACAGTATTATTGGCTGGACTTCTATTACAGTTATCAACATTAGAGGAGGAATTCAATAATTCCTACACAGATTGATTTTCCATGTAGGCATAGTGGTACGGAGCTTATACGCAAGTAAGCAGATGTGCGATCCAGTAAACAGAGCAGAGGGGCGTGCATGAGCCTACGGACACGGAAGTGTCTGTGGCATGCAGATCACCTTATAAGCAGGTGAATTGCATGCAAATGAGGATGCTGGAGTAATCCAGCAAGCAGATAGTCAGTCTTGCAGACACCATGTTGATGTCTGAAGTGTACACAGAAAATTTCCATGTACAAGAAAGTAAAAATGGAAAAGGGGCTGTAAAATTCCATTTAGAAGGTCAGAAATTGCACAGTAGGCATAGTTACATGCAAAACTATGTCCTGTATGTTCAAAAAATCATGGAAAATAATGTAATAAGTTAATTTTTTTAATACTCATCTTACGTTTGTGCAACGAGCAGCAGCACACAAATGTGCAGCTATGCAAAAAAATATTAAAAAGTGTAAAAAGAAAAAATAAGAAATATGTGAGGATAATGCATTATAGGGCCCTGCATGGAGTATGTATAATGGTAGATTTCAGTGGTTGCTAAGGAGGTAGGCTCTGGAATAATGAAGTATATAGGCTGTGTACATGGATCTGTATGCAAATGTACTGGGGTTACTGAATAGCAAAAAATGGGCTACTGTATCTGCAGATAAAATTTGTGTAGCACCAGAACCATGTTGGTGCCCACAGAAGAGCTAGCTGACATCAAAAGGGGGTTGTCTCACTAAATGTTTAAGCTGATTGGAGTTCGGTGGCACCCATTTGCGCAGCATGCCACTCAGCTAAGCAGGGGTGTGTGTCCAGGACTGCTAAGCTTTGTTTAGCTGAGGGACTCATGTTTTAGCTGGTTTGAGCTATGTTAAGCATGCACATGCATGTGGGGGGGGGGTATCCAGACTGCTCAGCATTGTTTATATCTGCAGCTCGGGTTTGAGTGCCTTTCTGCAGTGCTTAGCAGGGCAGGCAGTTTAAAAAAAAAAGGAATTGCCTAGGAAAGCCAATCATGGATAAAATACTGATAACCCCTGTTCGACTTACACTGGGCCATTCAAACCTCTCATTGATGTGTCTGGCAGATGGCATGCATCATAATTAGCCAATCACACAGGCTACATCTGCAGCAGAGCACTGTAAAGTATGCATACACCCTACAGTCTGATTTTTCGCCCCATACTCTGCACCATTTGAGTACAGACTTGGGAATTTTAACTGATAGAATGCTAGGAGCTGCTCCTGCTACTCTGCTTCATCTGTATGTGGTAGATGCTGAGGTCAGTGCTGATGCTGCCACTGGCAATAGGCCTAGACTGAGAATGAGAAGAGTGTTCAGGCGCAGGGTAACCTTCCAGGATCTACATGAGCTGGAGATAGTAGAGTGCTACAGGGTGGACAGGAACATACTACAAGAACTCACCAAGCTCTGCCGCCCTCAACTCAGACCCAGAGCCAACAGAGGGGAACCCATCCCAGTGGAAACAAAGGTATGTGTAGCCCTTAGAATACTAGCTACAGGTACTTTTCAGAGACCAACTGAGGACATGATGGGGGTCTCACAGGCAACCGCATCCAAGGTACTCCACAAATTCCTGGCTGCCATGCAAACACAAGCCAGTGAGCACATTTATTTACCCTGCATCTCTGAGGAGAGGGCCAGCAGTATGCATCTCTTCTACCATGTAGCACACTCCTGAGATGCTGCATGCCATAGACTGTACTCATGCACACATTAAAGCACCGACCTGGCAGTTATCACAACTCCCATGTCTGGCACCCCTCACAGCTGTACCAGATGTTTCCAGGGGGTACATTCTGTATGGCCATATAGTGGGAGATGCTGGCTATGCAATGGAACCATGGATGAGGACTCCCATCAGAAATGTGCACACACCTACCAAAGAACACCATAATGAGGCACACGCACAAACTAAGAACATCATAGAGCATGTGTTTGGGCTCCTCAAATCATGGTTCCAGTGCCTTGATATATCTCCTGGGGCCCTGCAGTACTCTTCAGCCACATGTGCACAGATGTGGCTGGAGAGTATTGCAGAGGTCCAGCCACATGAGCACAGATGATCACAGTATGTGCCATGTTACACACTATGATCCTCCGGAAACAGCTGCAACAGGATCATCACTGGGAAGGGACACACAGCCCCCCACCAGTGCCAAGGTCACCACAGCAGCACCCACAGGGGGACATGGAGGAGAAACCCCCTGAGGCTGTTCCTGTAGGCAGATGTAGGCATGCCCAATATGCCCTGACCTTGGCAAGCAGGCAATGTATAGCACATGCACGGACAACCTAGGGTCCTAAGGATTGACACCTGACTCCAGCCCGCATATATAGTAAAAAGAATACCAGTCATACCACACAACCTGTACCTTAGCATGTATTGGCTGTGTACTGTGTGCATCAGAGTCAGCCATGAAAAACAGGTATCTCAACTGCTACATGCACAAGGTAAGTCACTCTCCTTTACAACATATGTATGGGGTAATACACTATGGTTGCATATGTATGGACCTGCTGCATTTATATAAGGGAATAGAATGAGCAACTGGGCTACTTGCAGAGAGGAAACAGCTGTGTGGGACAACAGATACTCGGTCCAATAGTGACTGCCCCATAATATGCAGTAGGCCACAAGGCAGTAAAACCCATTGCAGTATGTAAAGGAATTGCCAAACAGTAGGGTCATAGGACAGATGCATGACTCTCAATGCTACACTCCTCTACCCCAAACACATTGTTCACATACAACTGCAGTAACAGAGTATGTTCACAAGGATATATCAGCAGACCACACAATCCCAGGGCTGTCCCAAGCAACCTGACTACATGTCCTATTTTCCACAATATGCAGGGGTCAAAGTGTACATGTCTGTCTGCTGTTGATAGTGTGAGGAATTAAACCTCACTTTCTGGTGGCTGTTGTGGCTCAGTCGGCAAAGTACATTAACATGGTTGATGGTGTTCATGGTTCAAAGCTGACTGTGCCTACAACTTTTGCATGTGAGTTACTCCGATGGTATGTCACAATCTGTTACTGCAAGAAAGCTGAACAAAGCCAGAGACAATGGAGGGACATTATACATGCTCTGAGTAACCGAGAAGCTGGCTAGTATAACAGCAGGTTGCAACAAGTCAGAGTAGCAGCAGGATGTAAGGGACATTACTTAACTTTGTCAGTATAGACAACAATTCAGTGGGTTCCATTTTGTAATATATTACCAGAAAAACACAACCATATGAGGAGCAGATGAGACATATGTGGCAGAATGCTGGACATTCTGCAAAATATGTACAGTCAGAGGTGTGAAGACTGTCACCCTGTGTGTGATGTGTTATATCATGTACCCCAGTCACAGCATACCTACAACCAGTTAGAGCAGGAAATCTGGAAAACCCATGAAAAGTAGTGGGACAAAGACCCAAATATAAGTTGAAGGTTTAACTAGTGGCCAGTGAAATGTAGAAAGTTCAGAGAATAGCAGGTCATGCAGTAGCATGGGTTTCCTGGTGTATATAGGTTCATAGGTTCATACTAGGCTATCTGCCCTAGGGCATTTATAAGCCTAGCCAGAGTGTGTTTGGCTTTCGCCACCCATTTTAAATTAATTTTTCTATGCCCTTTTTTGAGGTTAGTATACTGTGCCTCTGTCTAACAGTGACACAGAAGTGATACCCGGGGTAAACCTACGATCCCCCATCCACTCATCAAGATTCCTCTTGAAGAGAGTCAATGAGGGACTCTGCCTAAACTGGGCTGGGATTTTATTCCAGAGTGAAGGGAGCCTCTGGGTTATGAATCTGTCCCTCCAGCACGTCCTATTTATTTCAGTGCTGAGGTTCAAGTCTCTCGAGCATGTAGCTCGATGGGATTTGGATTTTCTGAGGTGCAGCATGTCCATTAATTCTGGGTTGGACATGGCTTTATACGTCAGGCACAGATCACCTCTGAGCAGGCAATATGCCACTGAGTAGAGCTGGAGTTTCTTTAACTGGGCAGCATATGGCATCTGTTTGAGCCCTTTGATCCTCTTGGTGAGGTACTTTTGGGGTCTTTCCAGTTGCTGCAGTTGTCTGGTAAGGTACATCCCAAAAGGGGCATTGTACTCAATTATGGGCCTGATGAGGGATGAGTAAAGAGGCACGATGACCTCCCCTGATCTAGATGTGAGTCCCTTCATGATTAGGTGATATGAATTCAGTAACTCAAATGTCTGTCACTCCTAACATCAATCTATAATGATTTGCCACTGACGTACCAGAAAATCACAATGCTATATAAAACATACCATACATGTGATGCAAAACTCTGAACAGTCTATTAAAATCTGTACAGTTGCTAGGTATGAGTCATATATTACATTCAGCACACTGGCAAGGAATCCCTTGTACAAAATATTAAGGACTGTTGAATCAGGTGTAGCAGTCAATTGGCTGCAGCACACAGAATCCCGTACTGGAGAGCAGGTAGGTCTGGCCTGTAGTCACCTTGTAAGTACTGACAGTTGCACTGGGTATGTTCATACACTTAGCTAACTTGAGCCCATGCCTGATGCCTCATCTGCCTAAAGAACTGATATGTGAAAATATGTCTGCGTATATAGACAGCTATATATATATGTATGTATCTGTCTCTCCCTATACTCCCTCACACATGACTACCTTATTTAATAGTATGTGGCACACACACACACACACACACATATATATATATATATATATATATATATATATATATATATATATATATATATATATATATATATATATATATATATATATATATATATATATTTATATACATAAATGTGTAGAGTGTTGTAGACCCTCCACATTTATCTATATAACACTGTTACATAACGGACACATAGCTACACCTAAGCTGACATCCCTGTTTTACACACACACACACACATATATATATATATATATATATATATATATATATATATATATATATATATATATATATATACACATGTGTATGTGTGTGTGGGGATGCATGAATGTCCACACGTACAAGCAGAATGCTGGGGTTATCTGCACCGACACACATAACAGTTGTTTGATGGTAAAAGACCAAGGCTGCATAATGACATAATCTATCCAACACCCAACTACAGAAACCTGTGCCTGTGGAATGTCACCCTGTAGACAAACAATGGTGAGCAGGTGTTGTAATGTGCAATGGCTTTAACACAGGACTTAAACAGGCCATATTTCACTGGCCAATTGTCCACCTAGCAAACGGCAACAGGCCAGCAATGGTGATACTGGTAACTATGCACACATAGCAGGGGTATTAACAGGTACCACACTGCTAGGACACTAGATACAATAACAGCATAAAGCAGGTTCACTCTGCAGGCCACATAGGCTATGTAAGATAAAGCCAGTTGTGTAGTCCACAACTACTGTGGCTGAAGCCACATGTACAGCATGTGTAACTGGTGTCACATGCAATTAGTACTGTGGCTGTAGTGTGTGTAATACTAGGTAGGTAGTAGTTTGAATCTCACAGCAGCCACCTTGTGTGTGTGTGTGTGTGTGTGTGTGTGTGTGTGTGTGTGTGTGTGTGTGTGTGTGTGTGTGTGTGTGTACAGACATGCCCATCTCTGTGCAATGGCCAATCATTTTATGGCTCTGTGACTAGCGTTTTCCCCAAGATTGGCCTCCCCATAAACACCTGCTGATGTCATCCACCTGAACAGCACTGGCTGACAATCTCAAAACAAATAAGCTCAGTGGTGCATGGGATAACTATTCAGTGCTATAGCGCATACTAATATATAGGTAGAGGTTTTACTCTCCCAAACAGCAACTGTGTGTGTGTGTGTGTATAAATATATCCCCTTGCAGCAGTGTGTCTATCTCTGTGCAATGGTTATACATTTTAAGGCCCTGTGATTTCCTGCCAGCCTCCCCATTGGCTTCCTTTACAAGGCCTGCTGATGTTATCCACCTTAACAGCGCTGACTAATAATATGAAAACAGGTAAGGTCTGTGGCACATGCGATAACCACTCAGTGCTATAGTGTATATGAATAGATAGGTAGGTGTTCTACTCTCACAAATAGCAACTCTGTGTGTGTGTGTGTGTGTGTGTGTGTGTGTGTGTGTGTGTGTGTGTGTGTGTGTGTGTGTGTGTGTGTGTGTGTGTGTGTGTGTGTGTGTGTTTGTGTGTGTGTGTGTGTGTGTGTGTGTGTTTGTGTGAGTGTGTGCATGTGTGTGTGTGTATGTCTGTGTATATATATATATATATATATATATATATATATATATATATATATAAATATATCCCCTTGCAGCAGTGTCCCTATCTCTGTGTAATGGTTATACATTTTAAGGCCCTGTGACTGCCTGCCAGCCACCCCATTGGCTTCCTTTATAAGGCCTGCTGATGTCATCCACCTTAACATTGCTGGCTGCTAATATAAAAACAGATAAGCTTAGAGGCGCATACAATAACTACTTACTGCTATATTGACTAATAGATAGGCAGGGGTTCTAATATCACTGAAGACAACTCTGTGTGTGAGTTCACAAATACATTCCCATGCAGCTATACACCTATGGCTATATGGGTGTGTAATTGTCATGCATTTTACTGCCCTGTCACTAGCTGCTGGCCCTAAATAGCCCACATTTACTGAGGCATGCATGCTATCCACCACCACATACATTTGTATGTACAGAGCACCCAGGTGACACATATCAAGGGTAGCAGGCCTTATCACAGGGTATGCATGCAAGATTACTCTGATTGCCCTCATTGACCCCGACACACTATTCTATACATATGCACCTAGGTAGCCATGCACATATACAGCTGTACCTTGCTGATGTTATATTTCTGCTGTGCTGCCATGCAGTCCTGTGCTGCTGTATTGCCACCAAGTCTCCATAGCTTAGCCACTCAGACCCCTGGAACAGAAACAGACACAGTTCTTTGAGACACCTGTCATTCTGCAGCACTATTGCCAATCTAATATCATACAACGAATGTACACAAAGTTTGATGTGTACTCATGACTTAAGCCAGCATACAGCACCTGTCATGGCATAACACTGCTGCACTGAAACATTACATGTAATGTAATATAGTCACCCTGTGCATCAGACACATATTTCTATGTCCCTGCATTGATGGTATGGATTGCAGGAATGTGCCACAGGTATCACCATGTGCACAGGGTGGGGTGTGGGGGTGCCAGAGGCCTAGGCTGTGCCAAGCAGTTGACAGCATGTGTGTGAGTCAGGAAGGGGTGCTGCTTATCTAGGCCATGTATAGGTGTCATGTGTGTCAGTTGGTGACATGCATGTGACAGTGCTGTTTGAGTGTGTACATGTACACAGTCAAGCCATGTGCTAGCCCTACACATGTGTATGTTGGACAACTGTGGACTGTACATGGCAGAGTGGACAGTTCACCATCTCTGGTTTTGAACATGAGAACTGGCTCTGCCAGGAGTGGCACTGGCACCACCATGCACAGAGTCAGATGCAGTGCTAGTTACTGGTGGTGACTTGTGTCTGTTGGGCCCGTGTCCCACACAGCACCACCCAGGACCACGTGCCCATGACCTGCCACATCATGGTGTGCACAGCACACTCGCTTTTGTAGTGCTGGAGGTACTGCCACTACAGGAGCATGTGTGTGCATGGCCACGTAGACTCTCAGCAGATGGTGTTGCTGACATATGCCCAAGTGTCCAACGCCCTACTCCAACCAGATGTTCCAGCACAGACAATGTGGAGTCAAGAACTGACAATGTCTCACCCCACTGTCTCTCTACTACATCAGTGAAACACTCCTTGGCATCACCAATGTGGTGGAGGGACCATGGATGTCCGACTGTGCTTGTATCCATGATTCTGAGCATCAGTCTGGTGTTGCATTTGGAACATGCCTGTGCCACCATGATAGACCAAAACATGCATCGAGTGACCATTGATGTGACACCTGTGACAGATGGTAGATGGGCAGCAGTCCTCCTTTGAACACCCCTGTCAATCTGCATGTGTGGCGCCTCACTAGCTGTCTGGCTATGCCTAGTGTCCACACTCACTGATACCATAGTTGCCACACTCTCCTGTTTGATGTTTCCACACTCTGACTGTCTGATATCTGTGGCCGCAGGGGACTGGGTATGTGTAGGCAAACTGACTGTGTACAGGGACAATGGAGAAGGAAGTGGTATGTCAATCCATGGGACAGATTCAGCCCCCAACATCCCCACCTGTGCCTCACTATGGCCACCATCATCATCAGAGTCTGATGAGACACTGGCATCAGGTTGTGACGGGGACGCACTCCAACCCCCACATTCAACTGTGAGGAGGAAGACAAAATAAATACATTACTACCTGCACTATTATGTATGGTAATCCACACACACACACACACACACACACACACACACACACACACACACACACACACACACCTACAGGTGAGGAGCCACAACTGCATTACACATACTACATCTTATGTCTGATCCCATGCACAACACAAAAACAGACTACAACATACACAGACAAGACCATCCTTTTATAACATGTATTGCAGCTATGTCCGGTTAATGTTGAGAGTACTACACGGCTGTGTGACAAACAAAATGTCAGTGTATGTGATAGATCTACACCTAAAACACAGTGCTCCCATCCTGAGCATACTATGCCAGTTTTAGTATCACTACCTCAGGTATGTATCATCTCCATATAGTGTGTGAACAGGCATCTCTGAATGATTGCCTCCTGTATAGCAGACTGCATAGACCTTCTCAAACATTAGTGCAAATGTGTTACTTACAAATACACAACTGCAATTACCCTTTCAATGCATGTCAGTTAACCCCTCCAAAATTGACCATACAAGTGTTGTACTCTGGCTAAATATAACAGTTGTGCCTGGGGCAAAATGTCAGCCATTAACATTCTTAGGGTATATACATCTATACAACAAAATTAGCACACTCACCAAGTACAGAACCTTGGACTTCAGCCACATATGACATAGCTATGGAAATGTGAGAGAGACATATTGTCAGCAATACCAAATGTGGCATTGTTACAGGGTAATATGTGCATATATCAACATGTACAGTAGCTAATGTGATACTCTCTATATTGCTAACATTCTGAGTATGTGTGCACAACTGTGCATTAAAACCAAACCACCCCCCAATGCAGATAGACCTGACACCCATGTACTGGTATGCAGAGGCTGTAACAACGACTGATACTGTATTACACTGATGAACACAGGAAGCTTACCTGGACGCTCCTCTGCTGTGGATGTTGTGGCACCCACCTCTGTGATGTATGGGGTGATGGATGCCTGGGAGCTGGTGGTTTTTCCCAAGTTTCCAGGAATTCTTCTGTGGCTTAGAGTGGTTGTTCTGCTGCAGGCCCTCCACCAGTGGCAGCATGGTCCCTGGCCACAGCAGCAGCCCTTTGTCATGCAGCATTGACCATATCTGTGGCCTGGTGGTGGACCTACTCATAGATTCTGTCCTGTAGTCCTACATGGTTGACTGCTGTGATGAGGTCAGCCCACAGTGCTGCACATTGCTCATGACTGTGGCAAGTCCTGGACAGCAGAATGTTGTGATGCAGTCTGAGGTCATCCAGAATGACATTATTTTCAGCCTCTGGAAATGGTGGGTGCCTCCTTTGATACATCCCTTCTGAAAGACAAGAAGAGGGGAACATATCACAGGACCAGATACGCTGATATTTGTTTATTTATGTATTTACATTTGGTAACTGAGTAAAGTCAGACTAGGAAGTAGTCTATTTTCAGAAGAGACCCAGGGAGAAAAGCTCCATAACAATAGTACAACAAGATTACAAACATTTTTAAAAGATTTACAAACAATATACAAAAAGTTTGACAGTTGTCAATAATCACAATTTACAAAAAGGGCAATGTAACTCAGAAAACATTACATTTCCTGAGCCGTACAACAGACAGTAATATGAAACCCATTAGATATATAACTAAAAACCATTTTGGTATACTCGTTTAGTAGAAGTAAGACAAGAAGATAACAGAATAGAAAACATTTGATCAAAGGCATGAGAAACTAGCCAGGAGTATTACAGGAGCATAGCCATTGTTGAGTAAGGTATTCCTCTAGGAGTTTTTTGAAGCTATGATGATCTGTGTTTTTTAAGATATTCCGGGATTATAGGTTCCACTGTTTAGCTACTTTGAAGGGGAAGAGAGAGTCACCAAAGTAATTATGGGACTTTGTAATGTTAAGTATAAGATTATCAGATGATGTAAGGGTCATGGGGTTGGTATTTAGTTGCACTAGGTTGGAGAGTGCAGGGCAGTTTTTAGGTTTGTGGATAGCAGGCAGTGGTGAGCTGATTGAGCAATAACAGATTTGGAAATTCAAGCCAGTGTAATTTTTGAACAGCAAGGCAATGATGGGTCCTGTTGTGTATGCTGGCAGCAAATTTTGCTATTTTGTTATAGCAGGAATCAAGTAGATGTAAATCAGATTTGCACAACCTAGTGAAAAGATGAGAACAGTAGAGAAGACTAGATAGGAGGTGGGATCTGCCTGTGGTTAGTCTGGCTTTTTGAGTAAGGTAAGGTTTGGCCCTATATAATGCACCACGTTTGATGTGAACTTTCTTAATTGTGAGTATATGTGTTTATTGAATGTTAGGTTGTTGTCTATTGTGACACAAAGTAGTTTTGTTTGGTTATCTGGTTCTATTGTAGCGCCATTAGTGGAGTACAGGGAGAGAAAATGTGTTTTTTCTTTGATTTTCTGTTAGAGAAGATCATTACTCTTGTTTTGTTTGGGTTTAGGATGAGATGAAGTTCATTTAGGCAATTTTCAATATCTAGAAATGACTTTTGCAGTTTATCTTGGAGTTCTTGGGGTGTGGGAGCAGAGCAAATAAGAGTAGCATAATCAGCATATTGAATGATAGAAGCAAATTTAGTGGCAGTGTTTAGACTATTTGCGACTATAATAAAAAAGAGAGGGCCAAGGATGGAACTCTGAGGAACCCCAACAGAGACCAGGAGGAGTGTGGAGAGTTTATTATCCCATTTAGTTGCCTGTTAGTAAGATAGCTAAAGAACCAGATGAGAGCTGTAGAGTTGAGGTTGAAGGAGGCTAGAGTGTTGAGTAGTAGTTGATGGGATACCATATCAAAAGCTTTGGACATATTAAGGAATATAGAAACTAGTTGTTCATTATTGTTGAGGAGGTTCATGTAGTTAGTGAAACTTATGAGGGCTGTGGTGGTATTGTGTTTTGGTCAGAAGCCATACTGTGAACTAGATAAGAGGTTATTTGTAGTGAGGTGGTCTGGGAGCTGCTTATTGATACATTTCTCTAAGAATTTGGCTAGGGGTGAGAGAATGACAATGGGCCAATAATTAGACAGATCTTTAGATTGGCCTCCCTTGTGGAGGGGGATGATATAGGATATTTTTCATAATATAGGGACATATTTTTCTGTGATTTAACAATTGATTAGGATAGATACGGGATAGGCGATGGAGCTTGCAGCAGTTTTTAAAAAGTCATTAGAGAGTTGGTCCGCTGCTAGACAGGTAGGGTTTAGTTCTGATAGGAGTTTTTTGATATAAGGGGTTTGTATGGGTTTAAAAGAGAAGTAGTTAGGTTTAGAGTCAGTAGAGGTAGGTACTGTAAGAGGTTTGTTAGATTTGTTGTTTAAAAGTGAGGTGATAGTTGTGATGAAATGAGAGTTAAATTGGGATGCTAAACATTTGATGTTATTTGTTGTAGATGGTGTAGGGGTAGAAGGTTTTCCAGGGTTCAGGAGGTAGTTAATGTTTTGCTAATATTTTTGTGTGTTATTTATGCATTTTTGCTAACAAGCTAGACAATAAGATTTTTTGTCAGATAATATTTGCTTCTTAGTTAGTTTTCTTAGTAGTTTGTAAGAGGTGAGTTTTTCTGAGGTTTTGGAGGTTTGATAAGAATTTCATGCTCTATCCCTTTGCTTAATAAGAGATTTAGCATCTTTGGTTATCCAGGTTTGGTTTTTGGCTTTGGAACGAATTTTTCTTGTTGGAGCAAGGTTATTAAGGATGTTGAGGAAGGCATCATTCAAATATTGTACAGCTTGGTCTAGTTGAAGTGATTTTAGAGGTGACCAGTTGCAGTTTTGAAGTAGGGAATTTAAGATGGTAGGGGAAAATGTTGTTTGTTGCGTTTGTGTTTGAAAATGACATTACAGGAGGAGTAAATGCATTTCCTTAGAAGAAAGGTAGGGGAGTGATCACTGAGAGAATTGGAGAGGCACCCAGCCTGGTGGGTAAAGTTGAGCTTATTGGTTAGTATCCAGTCAAGAGTAGATTCTTTCTTAGTGTGCTTATCGATTCTAGTGGGGAAGTTTATGGCTTGGGTGAAATTGAATAAATTGATAACATTAGAGGGGTTGTCAGATAAGCAGGATAGTCAGTCCAAGTTTAAATTGTCTAGTACTATAGTTTCTTGGTTGAAATATGCAGTATGTACAGACCCTGCACATCCAAATTGCCCTGCATTATCCACTGCTACCTTCCACGCCATACCCTGCAGTCTATCAACACACTATGTATGTTGCTATCACCAACATAGCAATACCAGTTATGTCCTTGTGTGCAGTGACAGAGTGTGCTGTATGTCTCCATACCCATCAATGCCATCTACTGTGGTGTGTCCCCTTTGGGCAGAGTCACACTATGGCATATGACCACTGTCAGACAAATAGGTGTGTGTTATTACATGTATATGAGGACAGTCCAGCAACATCACTGTGCCACAATGACAGACAGCAATGCAAACCTGCTGTAGTCTATCCTCCCTGTAGGTGTCATACCTCTCCAGTACACAGATGTTTTCGAATGTGTACATGTGCCTGATGTATGTGATGCTTTTGGCAGAAACCTGTGGACGTCTGGCAAGTGGTAGGCAGATGGTTGTACCCAAAATATGATGAATCTGGCTGTCACATGCCAGAACCCTCAGATAACAGTTGTGCTACTGTAATATATGTTACTTTATTCATACTCTTACTTTGTACAACCAATATGTACACTCTGTTGCTGAGGTTTGGCCTTTGTCCCCCCCGGTAATATTGGCTGTGACCTGACTTCCTGCTATAGGGTTAGCCAAGTATGTTAGCCATAGCTCTCAAGCAATGACTTACAATGTCAACTAAACTGTGACCTATCCAGAGTACATCAGGGACAGTCATGGACACCTATACAATGTCTGAACAATTCCTGTGTGACATTCACAGACTGAAAGGTGCTGAATGATAGTACATCATGTGATATGACAGCTGTGTCCACCTTTACTTATTGTCAATATGTCTATCACATAATCCAGTAGAATTCATACAACAGACAACTGTTGAAGGAGGGGGTGAGATGGCCATAGTTCTGATGTAATTCACAGCAGGCACAGTTGAGAGACCTGCCTGTAGCTGTTGGACAGCAGAGTATCAACTACATGTCATTCCCAGGGATGTACTAGAGGCCTACTATTGTAATCCTTATTCCCCATAACTGCATCCTCCCATCTGCATCCCATTATATGGAGACTTGTATTACATACCAGGTAGAGTAATGTAATCCTTTTGTGAAGAAATCCTGAAGAACAATGCTTGATAAATCACAGTCTGTCTTGGTATAACAAGTTACAGACCTGTTTTCCATAGGCAGTTGCCTGCCTTTTGTAGGTAATGAGTTGTTAATTGCATCCAGATCAGCTCAGTTGCATTTCCATTAGCCAATGACATGGCACAGCAGTGCAATATTTAAGGCCTTCGTGTAGGCCTTAGTTCCTTTCTTAGTCTGTGAGATGGACATTAGCAAGGTGTGGAGTCTACAGCATCACACAGGGTAGGTACTAATACTGTCCACTGTTGAGATGTATGAGGTATGTCCAAAGTTTGCCATGCTATGTTTGGTCATTGTCAAATGACTTTATGATTATCTGCCAGTTCAGTGTTAAATATTTTGGGTTGAGGGCAGTAAGGGGAAGAAACATGTGGGTGTCAGACATCATACCCATCAGAATATGCATACTGTTGCAGTAGCTGCTGGTCTATCAGCTCTATATGTTTGAAGGGGCAGACTGTGACACATGTCCCTGTCACTTGATCTTTGCCCCCCACCCCTTTATTTATGGGTGTTGTGTGGATTCCTTGTTCTAAGGGGTTGTGAGGCATGGTAGGTCTGTAGCAGGAAGCATAACATACAGCTGCATATGTTGCAGCCTGCAGCTGCTACTTTTTGCCTAGGATTCATAGTGGGGAGTGTGAACACTTTGGAGGACAGCAAGCTGTATGTATCACTGAGGGGGCAGTGTTAGCTCTGTTGTTACAGCACAGCCAGGGTGAGGGTACCCATAACAGACCAGTCGAGGCATGTGCTTGAGGTACAGCTGTTATGTAACAGTGACAATCAGAGAGTATAAGGCAACACAGGCCTTTGACGTGCTAACATGTGTAGTAGTTAATTTAGTAGCAGCAACCTGCTTTGTTTAAAATTGCATGACTCAGTCATTATTTGCTGTATTGACAAGAATGCAACTGACATGCAACACACTGGATTCAAACCCAGGACTGTGGGTGGCAAAATATACTGAACACATGACATTTAACAGACTGAGCTACTGAGTCACAGCTGCAGTAGGTATATTCGCAATATATATATATGTCCATGCATACAGTCTGTGATACAGGAATTGCATTGGCATGTATTTTCTGATGGGTATGAGATGTGACACTTGAATTTATGTCATGATTTTCTAACCTCAATCTTTAATGAATAGCCAGTACTTTAGCAGACAGATATGTTTTTGTGAAATCATGCCAAAACTAAGGGACACAACTGTGGACATCATGATATGTTTGTGGAAACACCTACTGCAATTCAGAGCTGAGTGGCCTAGGGGGCTAATGCATTGTGTTGTAGTTGACAGGGGCCTGAGCTCAAGATGTGGCAGCAGTGATTATTTTTGCAGATCTGCCTAACACTGTCAGTCACACATAAGATGATTAAGGCACTTTTACGCAGTTTTAAGCAGGTTTGCATGGGTTTGCGTGAACCACTCAGCTCTGCTTAAACCAGCGATAAAAATAAAAAATGAAAAGAAAAAAGAGTGATAGGAAAGTGATGAAATGGGAGCAAGCAGGAGAAAAACATACTGAAAGGCACTTAGGAATGTGCAGGATGGGTGTAGGAAAGGACCACAGCTCTCCATGTCTTCTATAGCAACAGCTATGCAGGTTTAGCAAAAATTTGGAATTTGGAGCCTCACATCCCAGAGAGAGGGTTGAAGGCAACATCAATGTGTTGATTAATTAATGTAATAATTAGCTATATCCAGTGGACATGTATGCAAAATGGAGAGCTATGTATGAGGAGATATTATTTTTGAGGTACAGGTGCCCTTTTTTAAGGAGAGAGTGGAATGATGGGGAAGGGATACAGGTATGTGTGGAGAGGTAAGTTGGGTAGGAGAGGTTGCATCTGCAGACAGACAAGACAGACAAAACAGCATACAGGGGTGGTGTGTAACACATGAGGGGGTAAATACCATGGATGAAGAGGGTGTTGTGGAATCAGATGTCCACATTCCCCAGACAGCAGCAGTGTGACTGAGCTCCCCACCAATGGACAGTCAACACTGCTCCTTCACTGCCCCAAAGGTGTCTGTGCTGGAAGCTGGGCACCAGGGCAGCAGGCCCCTCCAGGTTGGTGAGTCTTCCCTCAATCCAGTGCAGGAGTTGTTCATACCCATGATGAACTATCATGTGTATTATCACAGGTAGCTGATCCTGGGTGACAATCCCCCATCCACACCCACTCCCAGGAGGGCAACAGGCCCCATCCCCTGAGACAGTTCCTCCTGTGGCTGGTCCAGGGCCACTGGAGGGGACACCATCAGCTTGGGTCCCAGACATGCTGGGACCCGATGCCACAGCCAGATGAGGTAGGGTAGGCAGACTGCTAGGAACTGGCCTGCCCAGTTGAGCTGTGGTGTGGTATTTCAATGTGTATAGGTTAGTAATGAACAAAACATTTATTTAGTTATAACAGCATGCCAGAATACTGAAAAAACCTCAGTAACATAACATTGCATAGTATATGGAACACAAGAATAAATAATGCCAACAACATAGGTAATTCAACAAGATGTGTTAGTATGCAACCATTGTAATACATAACAATAATAAAACACACGGCCCAACATAACATTTAAGGCACAACATATGTTAATAGTAAATCATAACAAGTGTATAACAATAATAAATTATGATGAAGATAAGGGGTGGGGAGAGAGAGAAATACAGTCCATCAGTACCAGTATAGGCTATATAGTTTGCAACAGTACTGTAATATACTCCACAGGTCTGCCCTTCCTTTATGTATAACAGTGCCCTATAGCTGCTGTAGCATGAACATACCTCTCAAGCTATCTGCATGGGACAGTATGGGCCAAGCAGTAACACCTGCAGGTACACAACTGCAAAAGACTATTACATGTCAGGTTGACCTATGTAATTACCATAGTGTACTTTGGATTGATGTAGTGTGACTGTGCTATCAATATTATCATGTTGATGACAGATCTGTGATAGAGGGATTAGGTAACAGTGATGATAGTCCATGACAGCATGACACTTGAGAGACATTTATCGTGTACAGTACAGAGAGTATAGAACTATCATGCCGCCCTTGGCAGGCATGAGGTTAGACCATCAACAAACGTTCACAGACACACCAGGCATATGGCCATACCAAGATGATACATTTAATCTAACATATTAACTTTTATTAGTATTATACTTGTTGCCTTTATTTTATGACATCTTATCACATTCCTGTTCAATGCTGTTAACACTCTGCTGCATCTGAATACAAAAGTTATTAATCCATAATAAGGGCTACTGCACTCATTTACCTTTAATTCGTGTGGGGAGAACATCTGTTAACAATACATAACTGATTCAATAATATGCACTAGTGCTTGTCACTGGAGTCAAACCCTGGTCTGTGTGTGATAAAATGTACATCATTCACAGGATTTAACAAACCAAGCTATTGAGCTACTGTTGACTATTGCCTGACTAATATTTGCCCAGAGCTCACCTAGAAACAACACCTGACCTGGTATTAGTAGTACAGTTTTATACAAGACTGCAGTGACACTTGAACACACATGCATGAGATTCATGCATGACAGCTATACTAGGTAAACTGTACATTAATACATAGAATGCAGGTATACACGGTAATCTCCTAGTGGGTTGAAATGTCTGTGACATGTACACACCATCAACACTGAAAAATAACAAAACAAACTCCACTAAAAACAAAATTGAAGAAAAAAACACTCCAAGCCACAGCGTATAAGTAAGTGCTTTTGTTTACTAAAGTAAGCAAACTTCTTCAGACAATTACACAATAACAAATTAATTCTTAAATATCACAAATCAAATGACATCATCAAACCAAACTCCAAACCCTGCCTACATTTAAAACAGCAAACAAAAATAGCTGCCTTAACTTATTAAAGATAAATATTACCTATCTATGCATACATATACTATTATAACATTTTTTATATATAAATATATACAAGTCATAGTCAACTATTTAACAAACTCTACAAGCAAATACTTATTTATAAATCGTATATAATTATTATATACCTAACCAGATATACATTTTAAATGACCAAGTAACCACTCCAACCCAGAAAAAGAAATGAAGGCACTATTACCCTGCTGAAAATATTAAAAATGTGGAAAAGATTAATAATATTATTAATGAAAAGAAAAAGGATAAAGGACTTACCTAGCAATGGATTTTAACTTGAGAATGCACTTAATAGACAAACTATCATTAAGTCCTGGTGGAATATGCGCATTAAGCCTCAGCTGCCATGCTAATTCCTTTTCGTCTAATTTCAAGGATGATGGACTCCCCCATCATTATCTGCTATTTTATCAATGACAAGGAACAAAAAGTTATGGGAAGGGTTAGCCTTCACATGCCTAGCCAGAGCATTGTTTAAATTCAATTTATTAATATTGTAAACATGCTCGTAAATCCTATTCTTCAAGGGCCTCTCTGTCCTGCCAACATAAAAAGCTGGACAATTCTGGCAAGTGCTCAGGTAAACAATACCCCTTGATTCACAGTTAAATCTTCCTTTAATACCATAAATCCACAAGGATTTGAATAATCCCCCATTATGTCCCATAGTGGACGGTAGGCAATCAATAACATATGGATGTGCCAGATTTATTGATAATAGGTTGCAACAAGTTCTTTTGGGTGAGTCCCACATTTGTAGGGATTCTTGGGCATTCCTGGAGGGTATTAACAAATTACCTTTAGTGACGGATTCAATTTTCTTACAATTGATGTCCTGACTTATATACCTCCATCCCTCAGGATATTGGAAGGAATTGGGTGAGAGATTTCTTATTAAATAAATGAGCTGATGGCCTGATTATTAATCTTATTGATTACCTATTGGACTTGGTGCTTAGCAATAATTTCTTTCCATTTAATAAAGAATTTTATTTGCAAAAGACAGGGGTTGCTTTGGGTTCCCCCTGTGGTGCTACTTTTGCAAATACTGTAATGGCCCATTGGGAGAAGAACTATTTTGTTTAAGGATGATATCTTCCAGAGTAGAGTTGTGTGGTACACTTGTTATCTGGATGATATCTTCATTTTATGGAGGGGTGACCCGCCCATGGCATCGGCCTTTGTTGACCATATTACAAGTTTCACAAACTTTTTGAGATTCACCTGGGACTTTCAGAGTGATAAAATAGCTTATCTGGATATTGAACTTGCTAAGGACAGGACCAATGGGTGTTATATATCTAAGATATTTAGGAAATCTACATACTCTAATACTTTTCTACATTTCACCAGTTCCCACCACTACCATCAGAAGAGGGCGGTGATTAAGGGCCAGCTAGTTAGAGTGACAAGAATGGTGTCTCTTGATTGTGATTTCTTGGTGGAATGTAACCTCTTGAAAGGCATGTTTCTCAAGAGGGGATATCCATTGAGATTTTTGAATCAGCTGCTCAAAGAAGTGCATGATAAAAGAACTAAGGGTGTGTTTAGACCATTATTACTTGGTACTGGAGATGGTAGGCAGCAGAATGATTGTAATTCATCATCGAACCTGACTGCACTTATTTTGAGTTCCTCAGAGGATAGTTCTTTGGCACCACATGTAGGGCTGGATGTTTCTGGTGGTGTAGTTTATATGGTGACAACTGGAGAGCCCATACGATCGAAGACAACTGGTGATACTAATATTGGGTTTATAACCACCTTTTCAATGGATGCGCCATTACTGAGATCTATATTGATTAAGAACTGGTGCTTCCTGCATGAGGATACCACCATTAGGGATAAGGTGGGTGAGTTACCAAAAGTAATTTTCAGAAGAGGATGGATGGAATTTGAAGGCAATTCTTGAAAATTGCAGGCCTCCTGAACATTCCTCATATTGTGGTATGTCGAAATGTGGGATGTGCAAATATATTAATACTGCTAATTCCTTTATTGTGGGTAACCAACGTTATCGTATTAAAGGGAGATTTAACTGTGAATTAAGGCATATTGCTTATCTGAGCACTTGCCAGAATTGTCCAGCTTTTATGTTGGCAGGACAGAGAGGCCCTTGAAGAATAGGATTTACAAGCATGTTTACAATATTAATAAATTGAATTTAAACAATGCTCTTGCTAGGCATGTGACGGCTACCCCTTCCCATAACTTTTTGTTCCTTGCCATTAATAAAATAGTAGATAATGATAGGGGGGGTCCATCATCCTTGAAATTAGACAAAAAGGAATTAGCATGGCAGCTGAGGCTTAATACGCATACTTCCCCCAGGACTTAATGATAGTTTGTCTATTAAGTGCATTCTCAAGTTAAAATCCCTTGATAGGTAAGTCCTTTGAACTTTTTCTTTTCATTAATAATATTATTAATCTTTTCCACATTTTTAATATTTTCAGCAGGATAATAGTGCCTTAGTTTCTTTTTCTGGGTTGGGATGGTTACTTGTCATTTTAAATGTATATCTGGTTAGGTATATAATAATTATATACAATTTATAAATAAGTATTTGCTTGTAAAGTTTGTTGAATAGTTGACTATGACTTGTATATATTTATATTTAAAAATTTTTATAATAGTATATGCATGCATAGATAGGTAATATTTATCTTTAATAAGTTAAGGCAGCTATTTTTGTTTGCCATATTAAATGTAGGCAGGGTTTGGAGTTTGGTTTGATGATGTCATTTGATTTGTGATATTTATGAATTAATTTGTCATTGTGTAATTGTCTGAAGAAGTTTGCTTTCTTTAGTAAACGAAAGCGCTTACATGTACACACCATATCAGAGCATTGGGTTGTCTACCTGACCCATATACAGTTGTAGATAGTATATTTGCAGTCTACAGCTATTACAGTTTCATACTTGCCTGCAGCACCATACCTCGGATCAGGAATGCAATGGTTAGCACAGGACAACCCTGATAAGCAAACAATCTACCTTGGGTATTCCAAGTATGGCTTCCTATGTTAGTACAGAACAAATGTCATTATGCATCTATGTTGTACTATAGCTCTAAATCTATGGTTAAGCATAACACTCTTCCTTGGCTAACCTTGAGTCACTTAGTGGAATTGTTTGTGATTGTATTTCAGAACAGATGTCATACTCAATTTCATGAGCAACATCCCTACTTACAAACATATTGCACAACACAGCTTTATTATGGGTACCTTAATGCAGTTATCGGCATATTTACAAGTCTTTATTGCATAACAGATTATATAATGCAGGTGTTGCAATACAGCTGTAATTCCACAATTATTGCAGTAAAAACTGTATTTCATTGACATTATCAGGTTTCATGCTTTAATCTTAATTGCAGTATACATGAAAGTAGTCAGTTGTTGCATTACAGGCCTACATCCACATTCATTGCAATACACAAATCTGTACAGTATGTATCTACTGGCAGTGAATGAATTACTAAATCTTGTGTATTTGACTATAGATTGCAAATTAATCTGTACTCACCACACTCATGGCACAAACTGGCCAGATGCCCTGCATGGGCCTCTAGTTTGCAATCTGTTTCCTCTACAGCTGTAGGGAGAGAAGCACCATTGTGTGTACCTGTCTATCACACATTCAGATTAGGTATTGGTAAAACAATGCTAACAGTACTTACAAACAGGTGGGGCATTCCTATTCTGTGCATCCTGGACCCAGGTGCCCAGAAGCCTTCTCTTCTGCTGCTTCAGATCATCATAATGGTGATGGACCTGCTCATCTGTGCATGTGATACCTGTTGCACTCGTGAGATCACATGCCAGCCAGTCCCAGGCCTCCAGTGTGTACTCCAATCCCTGGAACTGGCTCTGCAGCAGCTGGTGTTCATGGTCTTTAACAAGGGGTCCAACCATGACCCTGGGCTCCAGAATGCCCACCACTGTGCCCAGAAGCATGCACCCTCTCCTACACCTGCCATAGTTCCTGCATAGTTCAAACTCCAACAGAATATCCTGTATTCCCACCTAGTGCACTTACTATAGCCTGTTTTCCTGCCCTTACACACCACTGGGTGATTTTTCAAAACTGCGACATCTTGCTTAGCACCACACAAACCAGCTTAGCTGAGCTCAGCATTGCTTAAACTGGCACTGCTTAGCAATGCTTAGCAGTGTGCAAACCAGCTAAGTTCAGCAAAGCGGTGCTGAAACAGAAATTGATTTAGCAGTGCTTATCTTGGCTTAGCATGACTTAGCTGAGCATAGCTGAACACAGCACATCATGATTTTAAAATAATTGACATAATTTATAATTAAAAAATAATTGTTTAATTTCCCTTCCCTGTATTCAACTTTGCACCTACTGTACATAAGGCCATAATTCTAATCACTTGGCTACATTGATATGGGGAGTGCTGCTCTACTTTTACCTATACCTCTCAGCCAAATTTAAGCACCACTAAGCACTGCACTGCATGGCACAAACCCACTCAGCTCTGCTTGAACTTAATCTTTGATTTAGAATTAAATCTATCCAATTTCTATTTTTAGATATCTGGCACATCTTCATTGCTGCACAGCACACTGTGCCAACATAAAAAAGGAAAAAAAAAAGAAAAAAACTAACTCATACTTTGCTTTACTGTACTTTAACAGTGCAGGGGGTGTGTTACTCATCTCCAGACACAGTAACACACTCCCTACACTGATTCAGTAACTGTGTTACATGCTCTCCCTCAGTAATGTGCCTACATTAATATGCCTGGTGCGCTACCGAGGAGGAACCGAGTACACAGCCATGGTACCTTCAGTGAAGACTGTATACTATACCTACACATGTTTTATTAAATCTGGGGGGAGATCTGAAGAGTGACATAAGTAAACAGTTTTGATTGTTAATCTTGTTAGGAGGCATAGATGTGTGCTGAGCGTGATACCTAACAGGAGTAAAGTTGACATTTTCATCAAAGGACAACAAAGAGGGAATGAAGTTTTTAAGAGAAGGTGAGTTGGGATAGGTATGAGAATAATAAGTAGAGTTAAAAAGCTTTATCTGGATACAGAAAGCTATGAGAAAGGAGGGCAGCTGACTGGATTGAGTCTATATTTTTAGAGATGTTATAAAATTATAGTATACTTGTGTGACAAATGTGACAAGAAGTAGAGGTGGCAAGGATGTAACTGCAATTGAACTGGTTAAAGTGTTATTGTTAAGTTAGGTATATGGGTAGGGCTAGCCTGGAGGAGTACATGAACAAAGCCATGTAATAAACCTAGTCATTCATTTTCATTTTTTATATTGGAGCAGGTTGATATGGGACCACGGGGGGGGGGGGGGCAGTGGATTATTATTTAGAGTTTATTGAGCTTAAGTGGCAAATTAGACTAGATGCATATCATGTACCAGGATTGAATGACAGGATCTCTATGTCTTTGGTGTTGAAATTAAGGTCTATGTTTTTATTATAATAATTAGGGTGCAAGTCACCCTTTCAAATTGCTTATTGTATTATTAATTTTATGTAATAATTTATAGATATGTTTTAATAACATTCACATTGGTGGGATTTAAAGTATTGTTAATATAGTGAGGGATATTGTATTGAAGGGAAGTGATGTAAACTAGAAGATGATTGGTCAGTGGTTTTTATTTAAACTGTTGTTAGTAGCAGTATTTTATTCTGATGAAGTCATTCACCTGACGAAACCGCTTAATACTGCTTTGGAGTGTTTTTGTGTTGATTTTAAGTTACTTCTTGGATTGTAATTTATTCTGGCTCAGCAGTTATAAAGTGGTTTACAATAATTTGGAGTTGCTTTTTGTCTCACAACAGCTGCCAGCAATTTTACTTGGTTTGTGGACTGTGTTTGCATTTCCAGGTTGTGTGTCATGGATGGAGGGGAGCAGTTGTATGGCACTAGCAACATTGACATGCAGACTATTCTTCGGTCTGTTTCTACATTAACATCAACCGTTGCTGAGATTTCAAAGAAGGTGGACAAACTTATGAATGATTCTATGCAATTTAGTCAAAGAGCACCACTGAATACACAGCTATCTACACTAAATTAATTTTTTATTACTCCTGCTCAAAGAACAGGTTGCCACAGTGACGCGGAAGGGGGCGGGTCTGATACTAACTGCTCCAATCATGGTCAACAGACACAGAGCATCAATGTGTCACGCCAAGATGAAATTTCTAATGTTTCAGTTGAACATTGGTTATAAACTGAGTTTGGATTTAACCAAACTCATAGTAACAACATTGGGAACCAAGGAACATTGGATCGGCAATTATTTAATTTTAAAGGGTTGCTATCCAAATATAAAAAGCTTCAGCTTGAAAACGAGTACTTGGTTGAATGTACTAAACATGAGCAGGTGCCGAAGGGATTACGCTTATGTAAATATCCCACTGGCCTTCAGAAGGACTTGCATCTTCATATAGAACTGGTGCAGTTCTTTAACAGGCAAGGATGTGAATTGCTACAAATATTAATAGCGGACAATAATAGAAAAATGTCCTTGCTGTTAAGGGACATTAATCAGTTGGATTTGAGCATTAAGAATGATTTATTGTTTGATTTGAAAAGGAATGAGTTTAATGATGTGTTTAATAATGTGAATATGGAACTTTTAGAACTAAAAAATAGGAAAGAAAGGAAGTTATTAAGGGACAAATTAGAGTATGAAGAAGGTAAATCTTACCCTGAACCACTGAGGGGGCAACACAGTCCAAACAGGGAAAGTAATGTAATGTCTACAGAAAGGCATGACATAGATGTATATGAACAAGACACTGTTGAGCCTGAATCCACTTTTGAACAACCTCCTTTATGGAGATCAGAGAGATTGTTGAATCGGAGACAGGGGAGGCAGGAGTATTACAAGCATGGGGACAATTCACGGGGTGGCACATGGAGGGGGAGATGGGGTTCATACCGGAGATAAACATGGACAATGGTACCAACAATGAATGTAGCATGGTCCATAATAATATACGTGATTTTAGTATTTATAATTATAGCCAGGCCCGAGTTGATACTGATTGGGCTGATTTGTTATCTAAAGGTATGAACTTTGTTCCATTAAAAAAGGGGAGATTAGTTGACTCCATTTTGCAATTAAAGCTTTTTACAAGGAAATTGAATCTAGCTTTATATTTTCAAAACCTTAATATGACCACAGAGCATTTGAACTTTCGGAGACCTAGTACTTTCTCACCCCCGTCTCACCCCTTAGTACAACTTTTTGAAAATTTGTGTGAAACTGACATTAGGAAAGTATTAGATAAAAAGAACAATAGGACTGACAGTTACAATCTTGAGAGTAAGGAAGTTATTCTGCTAAAAGATATTCTTGAGCAGTGTGACATTAGGTTAAAGAAGCCGGATAAGGGTTGGGGCTTGGTTATAATGAATGTGGATGACTACAACAGTAAAATGTTGGAATTACTTTACAGTGAGGTATACCTGGAAGTCTCTCGTAATGAAATGAATATAGCCTATTGTAATATAGATCTGGAATTGGAACAGCTACTCCTTAATGGGCAAATTTCTATAGAGACTTACAATTACATGTTAACTGTACACCCTAGAACACCGACAATTTTTGGTATACCAAAAATACATAAATCCATTTCTAATCCACCTTTACAACCTATTGTGGACGCCAAGGCCTCTAAAACTTACAGTATTGCTAAATTTATTGATAGCAAGGAAAAAAATGTATAGGAAATTGTAGTTCAGTGATAAACGATTCATGGGACTTTCTTACAAAAATTCAACATAGTATATTTAACAAGAACCTTATCCTGGCTACTATTGATGTCTGCAACCTATTTTCGGTCATACCACATCAAATAGGCCTTGAATGGTTTTATGACTACTTATGTGCTAATTCTACGCTTAGTCATGAGACTATCTTAACCATTCGGTCATGTATGGAAATTGTATTAGACAATAATTTTGTCACCTTTGAAGGATGTCTCTTTAAACAAAAACAAGGAGTTGCAATAGGTGCATGCTGTGCACCAGTTTTTGCAAACATTGTTTTGGCGCAATGGGAGGACTTGTTTGTAGTCAATTCAGAATTTAGGTCTTCATGGGTATTGTATGGGTGATACCTTGATGATATTGTCCTTTTCTGGAATGGCAGTGAAAATGACATGGAAAGGCTTTTTACCTATATTAATGGTACAACTGGTTTTCTTAAATTTACCATAAGTAGAGATTTGGACTTTATCAATTATCTGGATGTTACTATTAGAAAAGATTATATTAACAATTGCTTCATCTCTCAATTACATAGAAAACCAACATATTCCAATTCATTACTTCATTTTGCAAGTGTGCACCCATTGCACCAAAAGAAAGCCCTTGTTAAAGGTCAGTATGTGAGACTGACTAGAATGGTCTCTGATTTTAATGATTTTTTGAGGGAATGTGAAGTAATGAAAAACATGTTCTGTAGGAGAGGTTACCCTGAAACTTTTGTCACTGACTTATTTAATGAAGTTAAAAATAAGAGAACTAGTGGTCATTTTCCCTCCCTACTAGCTCAAGTTAATATTGGAGGTCAGGAAAACAATAATAGGTTGATAGATTTTGGACGTGTATTTACCCTTACATATTCTTGTAATTTTTCGGATATCAGAAATATTATTTATAAATACTGGAAAATTTTTGAGGTGGATCTTGATGTACAGGCCAAAGTTGGTACTAAACCCATAGCAGTATATAAGAAGGATACTTCATTTAAAGGACTATTTGAAAGAATAAAATTTGATTCATGACAGGGGGGTACTTTCAAATGTGGAAGATGCTCCCAATGTCCTTATGTTATGAACACAGAGAAAATTAAACTTAAAATTACCAATATGAAGAAAATGTTTTGTTATAGTAAGGGAGTGGTGTATTTGGCATTATGTACGCAATGTGAAAGTTATTATGTGGGAAAGACCAAGAATGCCCTTAGGATCAGAATCTATCAGCATTTATATGACATTAAGCATAACAATGAAAATAATGCATTGTATAAGCATATTTGTAATAAACCTAGGGCAGGATTCACGAAGCCTCCGTGTAAGAGTTATAACTCTTACACGGAGGCTGCAGTTAAACGGAGTGATGTCAGCATGCTCTGCATATTCATTCATAAGAGCATGCTGAATCACACCTAAGGCTAACACGGTCCATGGAAGACAGTAGGGGGCGTGTCCGTAGGCCGAGCCCTGCAAGCGGATACGCCCCCAGAAGAGTAAAATTGCCCAAAGTAAACACCCATGACAGAGGCCATGGAAATGTGAATAAACACAACACAACACATGCCCCCACAGACTATGAACATAAAATATATAAATGAACATGTTATATATTTTTTTTTAATTGTAAAGATGTTTGCCCGTGAGTGTGCTCATTTGCGCGGGCGTGCCCGTAGCTTAGCTACAGTTAGCAGTCAGTGGAAAAGGATATAAGAACTAAATAAGCAAAGTATGCCAAGAAGCAATAGCGTAGCGGTAGAGACATCAGCTGAAAAGCAGGCATTCATGGTTTGAGCCCCCACAACGCCAATTTTTATTTCGAGTAAAACAAGCACGAAACAAGTCCCTGACAAACATGTACACATATAAAATCATAGTTCATGTATAATGTAATGAAATAGTCCATTTATTTTGAAGAAATGTGAGATAACAAAATAATAAAAGATGCCAGATGTGCCTATAGCTGAGCTACAGTTTAACAAGGTGAGTGCATCTGCCCGTAGGTGAGCAGTGGTTTAACAGGTGCAAAATGAGTGCCCGTAGGTGAGCAGTGGTTTAACACACTGAAACTGTGTGCCCCTAGCTGAGCTGAGCGTAATATGCGTGCTGATAGCCAAATGAGGTGTAAACCAGCATACTCCATTTACGCGGAGCTGCGCACTGCGCCAACAAGCTAACCGGCGGGCAACGTTGAGCAAGCCGTATCAAAACTGCCTTTACACAGACACACCCCTCGGCCTGTCTAGACAGTCATAAATAATAAAAAGCAGTGGCCAGGTTCGAACCCAGGATACTATACACCATAGTTAAGGTACTGAACCACTAAGCCATAACAGCAGTACCTATAAATGCTGTAATAGCAAATATATAGGAATGAATACAAAGTGGAGCATGACAAAGCAGGTTTTGTGAAGTTGATACAATTCCAAAATGGCCAATCACAGATATGTGCGGAAAAAACGGCCTATATAAGCCCCATAGGTGGGAATACACAGCATAAATGATTGTAGAACTGACTTGTAGCCAGAATGACAGGAGTAGCTGAGGGCAGTTGCTTTCGAGCACAGAGGTAGGGCATTGAGGAGTCCAGATACATGGTCTGGCTCCTAGTCCACAATCATGAGGCCCAACTCATGCAGGGCCAGGTCCTGTGGGGAGCATATAGGGCTGAGGCGTGGGACCGGTTGGCTCATGATCTCACCAGTGCCACAGGGGTTCCAAGGACTGGTGAGCAGGTTCGTCACCACCATGCGGACCTGAAGAGACACAAGCAGGACCAATTGAGCCTTTGGATCCAGGAGGCCCGGCAAATGCCCAATGCCCCACTACTGAGTAAGTTACATGTAATTATGTATGTAAGAAATTAAACTAGCTGATATTATGGAGATGTGTATTCCAATATTACTTAATTTATATTACAGCTGCAGGTGTCCATTCTGCGAACCGCAGAGCCTATGGTGATAGGCTGGTGCAGTTGCACCACCAGGCAGGTCAGTAATCCTCTCCCAGTAACTGTAAAGAAATATAAAAGTATGACAGTTAGCAAAAGAGTGCAGTGTAGTCACTAAGTAATAGAATGTGCAAGTAACAAGTGTAAGAGTGTTTCCAAGTATTGCTTGATTATAAAAGTGTGTTGCAGTCTGTAATCCAAACAGAAAAATAAAAATGTCTGAAATAAAGTCTGAAATAAAGATGCCCCACCTGTAATATAATAGTACACAACCTGCAGCAGGCTGAAAAGTACAGCTGCAGAAGATGAGCAAATCACATGTGTGAAATATACCCCTGTTGAAATACTGAAACATGACATAAGTGAGACTGCTGGAAAGGATTGTAATAACTACAGGTAAAACATGTCAATAAAGCCTAGAAGTAAGTACCATCTTGAATAGTAAAATGAAAACAAGTGAGAGAGTGTGAGAAAGTGTCATGAATCCACCAATAAAGTAATAATAACCCCTGAATAAAGTATACTGCAGTCAGTACAGAATGAAATGCATGTGAGAAGCAAAACCAAACAGCGAAATCTGTTCAAAGTGTTGCTGCAGCTGGAATGTGTATCCCAAAATCTGGACATGTTGCTCTCAGTCTGCAATATGCAGATAGAATGATTGTCTGACATACCAAAAATCCACAGTTGTCTATAGCTATATAAAGCAAATGTAGCAGGATGATGTAGCTGAACAAAGCTAGATATGAATGTGTATGAAGAACAATAAAATGTATATTGATGTAGCAGTAACAGTCCTATCACCAAGTTGAAGTAGTTATCATACAGGAAACTGTAGTTAGAACAGTAGTGTGTATATATGTGCAGCTATTAGAAATGTACAGCATATGTATTGTTATTCGAAGGTGTTAATATTATTTTCTTCACCCTACCCTATAACCACATATAACCCATTCCATGTGAAAATGGTATGTGCAATCACAATTAACACCCCTGGACATTTGTCCTGTTGGGTCATAAATATTTGCATGTCCGTTGATGCATCTGCCCTGTTCATACATCCAAACCTGATGGCCTGTTGCCATCAATCAGCCCTGCATGTTGTTGTACTGTGTATTGCTGTTCAAATTATGCATGTGTTATGCTCGCTGTTCAATGGTGTGAATATCTGGGTGTTTGGTTAATGGGAATACTAATGCATGCTGTTACAACTAATTGTGAATGGTATTATATGTCACTAACCCAAACCGTTATGACATAATGCAAAACGTAGGACGACAGGGAAGGCGGGTTCCAGCGGACCCACCTCTCCCACCTCAGCTGGCGAGTGCACCTGGCACTAGTGCCCAGTCTGGACCCTCCTCCGGTGGCCCTGTGCCACCTGCGGGTGGAAGCAATGCAGGTGATGGGGCTCGTCCCCCCTCTGCAAGTGTGGCCAGAGGAGAACCACCACTCACCATCCATAGCGTCCGGACTGTGGTGCGTAGGGAGATCCGGGACTCTGTTCTTGAGCCCCTATGCCAGCTTGAGGCACAGGTGGCACAACTTAAGGGCATGCCTGTTGCCCGGCCTACACAGCCCCTAGCACAGCCTCGTCCTGGGCAGTGAAGGAACAGTGGCAACTGCCCATGGGTGGGGATATCAGTTCCACTGTTGCCATCTGTGGGCTCATGGGCTCTGGATATCCAAACCTCCGTCCCGTCAATTGTGTAACCCCCCCCACATGTGTCATGCACCACCCCTGTATGCGTCTTGTTTGTCTTGTCTGTTGACCTACCCAACCTACCTCCCCAGCTATACCGACTTCCTTCACCTGACATACCATTCTCACCTGAAAAAAAAAAAAAAAAAAAAAGGGCACTCTGTACCCACAAAAAAATTATGCCCCATACATAGCTGCCCATTCCGCACACATGTCTGCTAGACATGGAAACTATCAATTACAATTGGCTGTACAACAAGTATTGTTGTCCTGACACCTCTCTCAGGGGTGGAAGGTTTCAAATGTCACACCAAATTAGATACATATGCACAGCTGTTGCTGATGAAGAAATGGGCAGCTATGGGCCTTACCTACATCCCTCCTGCAAATCCCAAGCTTGTTTCCCTACTGTCTTATCCTTTTTGTGACCCCTTTTTCACCACTTTCCTGTCTCCCCATTTTCATTTCTTTCAAAGAAAATAGCACGGGTGTGCGCCAGAGTAAGCACTGTTAAGCAATTGTAAGCGGGTGTGCGCATGTGTGTGCGGAGCTAAATGCCAGTGTGCATGCGTGAGCTCCGCACAAACCAGCGCTAACCCGGTTACAACTGCTTAAAAGTGCCTTAGTCGCTCTGATTGACAGGTCCTGTAGTCAGTTCAAAAGCAAAATAAAATCCCACTTTCAGTCCCGAACCCAGGACCTTGGAAACAGTAGTCTGCATAACCAACCACTACGCCATGACTCTTATACAAGAACATTGTGCTAAAATAAATATATCATGTAATAGTAGGAATGAATGTAAAGGGAATATAGGATGTGTAGTACACAAAGCATGTCATTTAGAAGTACTGTCAAAACTAGTGGATTTCCATAACAGTAGTGTGTGAACAGAAACAGCCATGCTATTTGGTAGCTAGTAGGTAATAATGTCAGTTAATGTACATATATAAATGTATGTATATTTACATATATATATATATATATATATATATATATATATAGAGAGAGAGAGAGAGAGTTGTAGGTGTCATTGTGCATACACACTTACTACAGGGAACAGGAGAGAGGAATGGAGAAATGTGAATCTACAACACAGCCTGAATCATGAGAGAGATACTAACCTTTACACTCACAGAACAGTGTCCACAGCATACCAGCATGGTCCCCGCCCTTACAATCTGAAAGGGCAACGCCTATCTCACATACCCTTTTATAGCACTGTCCTGAAATCACAGTGAGAACTGCAATCAGTACACAACTGGCTGCACGCAATTAGCAAATGCTGGCTTATAATTGGTGCAGAGGCCATCACATGGACCTATGCAGATACCTACAAAAGCATCCTGTACTAACACTCCACACATGCAATACATTCATTGCACTGTCTGGAAGCAGACAGAGGGAGAGAGACAGACAGAGACAGAGACAGAGAGTGAGAGAAAAAAAAATACACACGCTACAAACTGAGTCTAAGCTGTCAGCAGTGACAGTAGCAAGCTGTGCCAGCAGCAGCAGGAAGCAGAAGTAGTGGTAACGCAACCAGCTGCGACAAACACAGGTAATGTAAAGTAGCAGGTTAATAGTCTGCATACTGTGAACCCCCCAAATGTGTCATAGGTCTGTATCTATAGGTATGTCCATGTGATATGTTGTGTGTACATAGTTCCACCAAAAGGGGATGACTATACATTACATGTCAGTCAGTGTTAGGCCATGATCCTGGCAGCAGCTGTCTGTGCGTTGCCCTCATCAATGGCTGTAGTGACCGTTTTGAAAGGTCAGCCAGGTTCAAAAGGCAGGATCAGCCCATCACAAAGGCAAACTGGCTGGGAACAAGTGTCTGCAGGTACCCAATATCGCTGTATATGCGTCCCATACTGAATAATCTCATAGCTTAGCAGACCAGGCCAGTTATGCTTATGATGTGGTAGTTCCCAGGGTCAGTAGAGGTGCCTCCTTAGTGGTGTGGGACCACTGTTGCTGTATGCCAGTGTCCAGGTACATATCCTGTAGTACGGCCAAGGTTAAATATCAGTCTTATATGCGGTTGTATGTCCTCTTGGAGTGCATGTAGCACACATCCAGGGATACCATCAGGTCACAGTGATGCTGTGTGTTCTGCTTTGCTGAGGGCGGCCCTCACCTGGACATGTGAGATGATATGGAGTTTACATTCAGCTGTGATAAGTATTTCAACTTGTGGGGGAGAAGGAGGGGGGATACGTGCACCGAACCTGTCTGCAAGAATGTTGCCAATATCTGTGTGTTTGGTGAATGTTAAGTAGGTGTGTATTAACTCAGAGCATATCTGAGGCATTTGGTCCATATGTGTAACATAACTGAAGAAGGCCTTGTGGTTATCTATAGTGTTTGTGGCCATTTTCCTCCCAGAGTAGGACGTGGCCATTGTTATGAGACACTGTAGCATATTACCAGTGCTGACGACAGATGCCTTCCCTTAATGTGAATCTGCTCTGTCCTGCAGTAGCCTCCTGCTATTGTTATACAATCTGCCTCTGGCTGGGGTCCACCGGACAGGATGCCTAACCTTTGTGCATAGGGTCTGGGTTAGAAATGTGTGTGCAAGTTCCATGCAATCTGTAGGATGTCCATGGTAAGCATTCGCAAAGGGGTCAGCAGTGTGGGTTGTGGCTTTTACTGGCCCAGTGGGCTGCATGGATACCATCTCAGTCCTAACAAGTGAATAACTGTCTAATCACATACATAGCAAAGTAGTCTACTGTGCCGGTGGTGGTGGTGGTATATGTATATCCAGGCCGAGTAACTTGTGTCCACATCACACTAGTGGATGGTGTTCCACATACAGTACCTTGGTATGAACCCCCAGAGTGAGGTTGTGCATTGGACCTGTCGCAGTGTGCTGACCGATGGGGCATGCCACTATGTTGTATGGAATGTGGCAGGTATTGTTGCACAGGTGTTGGCTGAGCACTGATATCTGGCCATGTACTTGTGTATCCACCACGAGACACACACATGCAACATATGGGAGTAGTAGTATATCACTACACTTGAGTATCATGTATAGTATGTGTGCCATATATTGCTGACATAGTCTGCTGATATCCTGTTTGTGTTATCTTCCAGGGAGATGGCATGTCAGCGTAATCCCGCCTACTCTGCAGCGGAAGATGAGGAGATACACCAGAGCCTGGTGTGGGAGTATGACATACTGTTTTCCCGCACCAGCCAGAATCATCAGGAGAGGGCTGCACTGTGGAAAGACCTTGTCCGTAGGGTAAATGACATTGGCACGCATAATAGGACATATGAGCAGGTACGACATCACTGCAGTGATTTAATCAGAAATGTCCATCAGCATGCGTCGGATATCCACAGGTAACAGGTTGCCACAGGAGGTGGGGTGGCCACACACCCCCCCCTCACCAGACTGGAGGGGCTACTCCTAAGTGTTGTGGCACCAGCCTCGGAACAGCAACAGCAATACACCTGCATCATGATGGAGGCTGGATCCACACAGCAGCACGACATGGAGCATGCAGGTAATATGCCATATGTACACTTGACTGTTCTGTACACTGTTAGTTTATGCATGTTTAAGGTGTGTCCGTGGTATGTAGCTGTCAACATAGTATGTAATTGTGCATGTGTGATATTGGCGATATCAGCAGCTGATATGTGAAAGGCAACTGGTGTACTACTGCACTGTATCATATGCAGTATCAATGGCACAGTTGTGCCCACTGACATTAATTTCCTCATTTCTGCAGGTCCCTCTGGGGTTACAGCAAGGCAGGCCATCCATGCTGGTGAGTGTGTTTAACAATACCTATAATAGTCCTGATAGTGCTAGTAATACTAGTGTAACTCAGTAGTGCTCTGTGTGTATACTGCAGGGTGTGCATGTGTGCAGGTGTGCATGTGTGCCTGTGTCCACGTGTGCATGTGTGCATGTGTGCCTGTATCCACTTGTGCATGTGTGCATGTGTCCACGTGTGCATGTGTGCATGTGTGCATGTGTACACGTGTCCACGTGTGCATGTGTGCATGTGTGCCTGTGTGCATGTGTGCATGTGTCCATACGTGCATATGTGCATGTGTGCATGTGTGCATGTGTGCATGTGTGCATGTGTCCACGTGTGCATGTGTGCATGTGTGCCTGTGTCCATGTGTGCATGTGTGCATAAGTGCATCACTGGTAACATTGTGTGGACACTGTAAACTGTGTTTCCTGTCTTCCTCCCACAGGTTCTGGTGCTGCTCTGGTGTCCTGCAGCAGGGAACCTGAATCTGGTGCCACAGGTACTGGTGATGATATCTGTGTAATGGTACAGGAAGGTGTGTCAGGGTCCGCGATTGGTCAGCCAATTGACAGTACACAACTGTCAACCCCATCATTGCGCACAGTCATCCTGCCAGTACATCCTTTGTCACCATTGTCCCTAGGTGATGGACAGGATACAGTGTGCATTGACCAGGGTAATGTGGTATCTGTGGCACATGCTTCCCCACACAGCAGCCATGGGCAGGGTCCTGTGATGGTACCACACAGACAGTTGCCCATGGGTTCTCGTGGGAGCATCCGTGGGTGTACTGCCTCTGGCAGACGTGCCCAAAGAGGTCTGTCAACCTCAGCTATGTTTCATGCTGTCATGCAGGCACAGTCACGTATGGAAAGGTACACCAGACAGGGTCTGAGGGAGCTGAGAGCATGTCGCACAGCCATGACTGACAGTATGCGTGACATTGCTGATGCTATCCGTAATTTCACCGATGTCATAGACAGATGTTGTGGGGACATATTACAGCAGTTCTACAACCAAATGTCCATGAGCCAGGGCAATGGTGGGTGGTTGCGGCGTCGATGTGGCCGTATGCCAGCAACAGCAGCAGCTGGCAGTCAGCACGGATGACAATAGGCCCACACACGCCCCCATAGTGCCAGCAGCAGCCCCAGCAATGCTGGGTCTGTGCTGTCATCAGAACGCCCCAGGAGACCACGTGCATGTGGCTCTGGACAGTCCCAACAGGGACATGTGTCCAGTCAACACACTCCCGCTTCTGATGACAGTACCCAGTCTGGCTTAGTACTGGATACGGTCCGTAGCACCCCTGCCAGGCACAGGTACCGTGTCCATGCCCACAGACACTGATCTGTATGACCTGCCAGGTGCAGTCTGTGGCTATCCACAAACCCCTGTATATGGCAGCCATGAGGTGGAACTGTGTGCATGCATACACACATGCGAAATGTTAACATCTAGGGCTACCACATACATGCACACACTGCACCAACAGTGCCCCACCCTGTACTGCTGTCCCTCACCAACACACATACACACACATGTCAATTGGTGGTATCAGTGGCAGACTCAGGCATACCTAATTCACACCCTGTGCATATGATGACACTGTGCCACCTCCTGCAATCTCCAACATCATTGCGGGAACAGGTAAACACGTTGCTGATGCACAGGGTGACTACATAGAAGTGTATTAGTAGTATCATGTTGGTAACAGTACAGTGTGCTGATATGACTGTGTGTTTATCCCAGCATGCCTGATGCAGTAACTGTATGACTGTCCTGAATTGTTATCTGCACCCATAGTATGTACCAAAGTGTAACAGCTACACATTATTGCATGCCGGTGGTAAGGATGTCAACAGATAGCCACATACATGGGTAGCACAGGGGGGAAGCTAATGCAAGTAGTGATATGCAATGATGGACATGTACAGTAATGGCGTCAAGTTGCCCACAACAACTATGCAATGTGGATGTTTGCGCATGTTGATATGTGTGCAGTACCAATGTAATCCAAATCACAATTAACTATGACATAATATCAGTTCTACCATGGGCATCTGCGCTGTGCATTCCTGGGTACATGTTGATAGTGCCTACATATTTGCACTGTTACCTACTGTTAGTGTTACCCCTTCTTTGTTGTACAATGGACTACTTCCAGCCCTGCTTACTGTAGCTTTGTTTGCATGCATGTTCGCTTGGGGTTACCTGGAACACTGCTTCCACCTGCAATGCAGAGATACAGTGCTTCTGTGGACTCCTACTGACATCTGCATAGCGTACGATACGTATGTCAAGTTTACACATTACAGAACATCACTGTCTGTCCTGTTCGCATGTACGTTGCCTGTGACACATTGCACATGCCTTACCTGGCATTTACCCACATGTGCAGTCATATATGCCAGTGCTATGAAAGAGTAGCAGTACACCCACACATACACACCTTCAGTATGTTGTTCCCCATTGGCCCTATGTGTTGGTACTCACCATGGCAATCACACTACTAGGGTAGCATGTGCAAAGATAACCTGTGAATCACCTCTGTGGTCCAGTTGTGGTTTATGTGAGTCATGTGGCAATGTCACAGCTGCCACATGTATGCAGTCAACCATCACCCTTGGCCAGGAACGTACAACACATGTGTGGGATGCCACCACATAGCCAATCTGGGGACTGAGCACTCTGAACCCAATAATGCCATACCCTGTCAGGTGGCATGTCATACTACAGTGACTACAATACCAGTCAGACATAGACACACACTGACAGCAAGCTGAACACACTGGGGCATACGTGGGGACTCGGAATAGCATCCTGCCTGAGCATCACACACCTCTGCAGCTGGCACACAGGCATATGTTACATCGGAACAGAGCACATGCCACACATGGCACACACATCCTGTGTGCCACACACTCACAGCCTGTAGGGCTACACAACACACCTGCTACAGATGCGTCAGGTACCTGTCTTGGCCACTGCAGTGGGGTCCCGCTCAACAGGCTGTACATGGTGAAAGTCACAGTGATATGCCTCAGGGGCACTATGGTCCACCACAAAACACATGCATACAGGTCAGTCAGAGGCATGGACACATATGACTCAGTCATTGACTATGCCACTATGGATGACCTGAGACATACCTCCCTGGACTACATAATAGGGAACATAGAAGGGATCTCTCAGCATGTGGCATGGGCCAGTATGAGCCTGATCTTGGTTGCCATCATACCCTCACCAGGTATGCTACCACTATATATAGGAAGGGTGTTGTATGTCTACATTCTGCTCAGTCTCCAATGTCATTCATAGGGTATCCGCTGGCTGTCAACGTGTGCTTACATGCTAGGGAAGCCACAATGATATGCAAGGGGCAGCTTGCACGTGACACCCATGGCCCAATGTATATTGGCGAAGCTCCTTGATACACACATACTGCCTTATGCTGCAGGACACAGATTACATAGCCACCTCCACGGGTATCACACAGGTTAGGACACTAACAGTGCTGCTACACAACACCAGCAGTGTACACCACAAGATGCATGCACTGGACACTGTCCTCAGCACGGTGAACTGCAATGTCTGTGCAGTACCAGAGTCCTGATTCATGGCTCACAGGTGCAACCCATCACTGCCAGGTTATGCCTCATACCATGCCTGTCATCCCCTACACATGTAACACACATGGACGGGGGGTGGTATCCCAAGGCACCACAGATACACACACCTCCAGGTTGTTGGCACAGCACAAAGCATCAGGGCCTATTGATGTGCAGCTAACAGTGTGTCAGACTGCCGTCTGGTTCATAGCCTGGCACACACAACCCTCCCATACATAGGAAAACCACCTATCCTCCATAACAACACTGGCAATATGACAGTCTCAAGAACTGTCTTTATATGGCTGGACTGCATCCAGCCAAACATTGTGCGTGAGCATTACTGTAGCTACAACACACTAGTTGAAGGGTTCCCAGCATGTGGTCACTGAATTGCAGTGGAATGACATGTTACCACTCCCACAACAGGTGGGAACATGCAGCACCTGTACATCGACTACATGTAGACTATATGGCCCAGACCAGATGTGTATCCCCCTGCTGTAGGTAATTTACCATATACACCCACACTGTATAGACACATACTGCGTGCGGCCCCTGCACAGTAAGACACGGTCATATTGTTATGCATTGCAAATACCATTTATCCACTCGAGGCATGTGTCAGACATGGTAACTACTGCAGGTCACAGGTATTTATGTGTATGTGTCACACACATACATCATGTGTGCAATGCCATTGCTGGTTTAGGCAATGGCATGCATTGTTATGCACAAAGACCCACACAAGGTCATAATGTGTGATACAACCACACGTGGCAGTTGTGGGTTACCAAAACATACCTATTTGTACTCTGACAATGGTAATAAACCCAGTAGCAGAGCGCACTATTGGCATTACTGGCCAACTAGCCCTGTATGGCTGTGCTGATAGAGTGGTGACATCCCCTGTGTTTACTGGGGGAATATGCAGCATCTGGTGTATTGTAGTATTTGCTGAAAGGATCTGTTCTCTCACACTTGCATTTACACACACCCCCTACTACCCCCACACACACACTTGCCATTTGCAGGATTCATACCCCTACCTAACTAAGTCATGACACGTGAGAGAGACGCATTAGCGAAGTGCACAATTTAGATTACTAGATGGTTCCTCTTCTCTGGCTGTACTTATAGGGTGCTGACATCATCAGTGTTTTGAAAGGGTAATGTGCATCAGGTAGTGTGATCTCCTGATTGCCAAAACTAACATGTTTTTCATACAGAATTGCACACACACAAACTCCCCACATCCAAACACACACACACTTGCAGGTTTCAAACCCCTACCTAACTATGTTATGACACTTGAGAGTGACGCTGTAGCAGATTGCGCTATTTGTATTACTGGTAGACGTCTCTTCTCCAGCTGTATGTTTAGGGTGCTGACATCATCACTGTTTGGAAAGGGTAATGTGCATCATGTAGTGTGATCTCCTGATTGCAAAAAAGCACATGTTTTTCATACAGAATTGCACACACACAAAGTCCCCACATCCAAACACGCACACATGCCACTTATAGGTTTCAAACTCCTACCTAACTATATTATAACACTCGAGAGAGATGCATTAGCAGAGTGCGCTATTTGAATTACTGGGAGGTTTCTCTTCTGCTGTACTTATAGGGTGCTGACATCATCCGTGCTGAGATAGGGGAATGTGCATCCCGTAGAGTGCTTTCACAGTTGCCAAAAGGGACATCTTCCTCACACAGACTTGCACACACACTAACCCCCTTCCACACACACTGGGCAGTTGCAGGATTTGAACCCCTATCTAACTATGTTATGATACTCATAACAGACGCATTAGCAGAGCATGCTATTTGAATTACTGGGAGGTTTCTCTTCTCCTGCTGTACTTATAGGGTGCTGACATCATCCGTGCTGAGATAGGGGAATGTGCATCCTGTAGAGTGCTTTCACAGTTGCCAAAAGGGACATCTCCCTCACACAGACTTGCACACACACTAACCCCTTTCCACACACACTGGGTAGTTGCAGGATTCAAACCCCTACCTAACTATGTTATGACAGATGCATTAGCGAAGTGCACTATTTGAATTACTGGGAGGTTGCCTTCTCCTGCTGTACTTATAGGGTGCTGACATCATCCGTGCTGAGATAGGGGAATGTGCATTCTGTAGAGTGCTTTCACAGTTGCCAAAAGGGACATCTCCCTCACACAGACTTGCACACACACTAACCCCCATCCACACACACTGGGCAGTTGCAGGATTCAAACCCCTAGCTAACTATGTTATGACACTCGTGACAGACGCATTAACAGAGCACGCTATTTGAATTACTGGGAGGTTGTTCTTCTCCTGCTGTACTTATAGGGTGCTGACATCATCTGTGCTGAGACAGGGGAATGTGCATCCTGTAGAGTGCTTTCACAGTTGCCAAAAGGGACATCTCCCTCAAACAGACTTGCACACATACTAACCCCCCTCCACACACACTGGGGAGTTGTAAGATTCAAACCCCTACCTAACTATGTTATGACACTCGTGACAGACACATTAGCAGAGCGCGCCATTTGAATTCCTGGGAGGTTTCTCTTCTCCTGCTATACTTATAGGGTGCTGACATCATCCGTGTTAAGATAGGGGAATGTGCATCCTGTAGAGTGCTTTCACAGTTGCCAAAAGGGACAGCTCCCTCACACAGACTTGCACACACACTAACCCCCCCTCCACACACATTGGGCAGTTGCATGATTCAAACCCCTACCTACCTATATTAAGACACTTGAGGGAGATGCATTAGCAGAGCTTGCTAACCGAATTACTGGGCGTCTGGTCTGTACCTGCAGTATTTATAGGGTGCTGACATCTTTATTTCTACAGAGGTATGTACATCTAGTACTACCTGTCAGGTGGGGGATAGCATATATATGCATTTGCAGCCCCCTACGTCAGGGTCAGATATGCACATCGCACTGGCAGGTTATGTTCTATATCATGCTTCGTGACCACAGGACCTGTAACACACAACACAACCAGTCCAGAACACCACACCCACATCCAGGACACACACTTAGCTTCCCTGGGAACAGTGCCGGGATATGCATGTGTTCACATACACCATTCCAGTTGTTAACATCAGGTACAGGCATATTGTGTGTGAGAACTACTCAGGCCTCTACCATTTTACCCTACAGCCACTACAATTTGTGGGTCCATGTGCTATGGCAGAACCACACATCACAGCCACATGGGGGAATACATATTGCACCTGTCCATCTGCAACATGGGTACTCATTGTTCCACACCAGAGGTAGACCACCATTGTTGATATCTGACCATACCCACCTTTTCCTGGACATCCATATCCCATCTCCACCCCCAGGCAAGGTTGTCCTGCACACAAACTGTATTTAGCACAAGCAGACTCTACACTTGTGAAGACTGGGGTGGACGACTTCAAAGGACCCATGCTGGGGGACTATACTGGCCACTCAGCATAATCCTTGACAATTGCATTCTATGAGCATGTGTACGGTTTGCATTGATCATGCTATCCCACATATACCCATGACTGCTCCACAACAAGACACCTGTCAGGTGTACACCAGCCATATATGAGCCGTACAACATACAGAGTGAGCTAATACATTGCAGAGTTGTAGCCCACAGAGGGAGGACATCTGTGAACAGTTCCGGCATGGCACTTCATTCACACATAATCATCACAACACAGTGTTGACAGTGGAATTGTCCAGAGAATGCAGATAGGGCTCCCCTCAGTCTGTTATTGATGGCCACTTACTGTTAGAGATCCTCAGCAACCCTCTTCCAGCACACACCGACAACATGGCTGTGGCTTAGCACATTCAAACCCTGGGATCTCCATTGTGCCCCTGCTTGACAGAAGCACAGCTCACTAGCCTCACATGTTGCCTTATGTGACCTACTTTACAGTGGCACAGTAGCCTACTGTACTGGGGATGCAGATGCCAAGCACACTCTGGCTGAGCTGTCATTCCCTAGGGCAACAAGCCTAGTATTGACCTCTACACCCATATGTTCAGTTGTCAGATGCACAATATTTGTTGTGCTGTTCTACTGTTTGCAGGTCTTTATTGCCATAGCATTCCCTGTTCCTATGACCAACTTGTGTATCTGTGGAAGATGTTTGCATATGACGGTGATCCACTATATCACTTATGTCTCTGTAGTCATTTACTGTGTGCACTGGGCAGATTGCTATGTTGTGGTTGGTTCCTAGAATGACAAGTACAAATACCAGATATGTGTGGCCAACTGCTAAACGGAGATATGGCCTAAGTGTGTGAGCATGCCCAGTTCAGCCTTTCCATGGCATGTTGTCTGACATATGCCTCATTTATCAAAGTGTGTGAGCATGCCCAGTGTGAGCTTTCCATATGTTGTACTCTGAAGTCCACCACATATTTGGGTGTGTGTGAACTTTAACAATATCTCACGATTATGGTTGTGTGTTGGGTGTCATGTTGTGTACTAACTGGCCAACTGCTTCGTGTCTGCCACAACAGGGAGTATACTATGCCTGCAGGGATTGCATGGGATACTTTGCAGACAGTTGTCAACATACTTTCATAATGACCTAACACTGTAGTACCGTATAGTGTACTGGTTCAGTACTTTCACTGTGGTGGACAGTATCCTGGGCTTTAGTCCTATCACTGCTTGACATCTTCATAGTGAGCACAACAGACTGTGTAGGGGCCAGTTGTGCACATATGACCATGTTGCATTATGTTCAGATATGGACTACCTACACCAGGCTCGTCCAACATTGGTAGTGTATTCCACAACATGGGTGGACATTGGCAAACACTAGTGATGTTCCCTAGGCCATTTCTGATGCTAGTCACAGGGTGTGTTTGTCCTTCAACACACATTGTAACTGGAGTTTGTCATGACATACGTCATGGTTAGTATACTGTGCCTCCGTCTACCTCTGACATAACAGTGATACCCAGGGTTAGCCTACCATCTCTCATCCACTCATCAGGATTCCTCTTGAGAGGTGTCGATAGGTGACTCTCTGGCTGACCTGTACCGGGAGTTTACTGAAGAGTGGGGGTGCCTTCTGTGTTATGGATCATTCTGTACAGCTTGTCCTATGTATGTCAGTGCTGGGGTTCAGGTCTCTCATGTGCATAGCTCACTGCCATTCAGATTGTACAAGGTGCAGCATGTTCATTGATTCCAGGTTGGACATGGCTTCATACATCAGGCACAGCTTGTCTGTAGCTGGGCAGTATGACAGTGTGTGGGGCTGCAGTTTGTTTACTCAGGCAACACATGGCATCTGTTCATGCTCTTTGCTACTCCTGGTGGGGTACTGTTGTGGACTTTACAGTTGATGGAGGTGTCTGCTGAGGTATATCCCACAGGGGCTATTGTAGTCAATTGTGACGCTGACGAAGGATGACTGCAGAGTCACAGTGACCTCCCCTTATCTACATCTGCCAACCTTCATGATTGGGTGGGTATATAGTATGTTTCTGCGAACACTACAGCCACATGTTTGTCCAGTGCAGGATATCTATCACCTTTTGTCCCCATGTCTCTCATTACATGTTAGGTACGTAATGGGTTAACACCTGTGTGGTAATTTGTGGGCACTTACTGTATATCCACGGTGGTTGTCTATACACAGTTCTGCAATTAGCTTGCTGACATGGCTATGGCTCCAGTTGTCTGTTTGTAGGTGGCCCTTTTGTGGGTTGCTTGTGTCAGCTGGGGGTCGGATATGGTGGGCTGTTTGTACTCCTCTGCATACATGTTCAGTCACAGTCCTTCCATGTTGGCCTATACCTATGGGACATATATACAGAATGGGGGGGGGGGCAGGACCAGGCCTTGTGGGATGCCACTCATATCTGCTTTGTAGTCTGACATGGATGCAGCATGTCTGACCATGTCAGTTCTGTCCTTGGTCTGGTTTGCAACCCCTCTACTGACATAGGGGTGAACATATCCATACTGAACTCGTAGAGTATTGTCTAGAAGCATATGCACGGTCCAGCTACGCTGTGTGGACCACATTGCCCTCATCATTGACCTTAATGACTGCTTCAAATGGGTCAAACATGTTTAGGGGCAGGATCTGCAGTTACGACAGCCACACTGTGTAGGGTCCAGTATCAGTAGGTCCACAATAGCTTTCTGTCTGCGGTACATACTGATCCTTTCCATAGCTGTGCAGACCAAGCTTGTCAGGATCCTGGGGTGGTAGTGTGCAGTATCCATTCAGGCAACACCTTTGCTGTGAAGGACCACTGTTGTTGTACACTGCTCTTTGGGTACATATCCTGTGGTAAGGCTGACATTGGGCAGTAGTGTGATTTGGCATTCCATTATTCTTGGAGTCCATGTTGGCCTCAGCCCAGGACACCATCACATACCTTTGCTGCTGTGTGTTTTGCTTTGCAGATGATGGCTGTTACCTCAGCATCTGCAATGTCAGGGGACCAGCAGTCTGCTGGGATAGATATTTTGCATTCTTGGGGGGGGGGGGGTTTGCACTGCACCTGTCAGGTTGTATGTTAGCAATATGTGTGTGTGTTTGGTATGTTGTTTGTAATATCTGTGTGATTCGGATATCTGTGGATGCCCAACATGGTTCCTACCATCAGTTAAGTAAGCCTTGTGATTATCCTTAGTGTCCTGTACAATTTGTATCTTCATAGGTTCATGGGTTCATACTAGGCTATCCACCCTAGGGCATTAGTAAGCCTAGCCAGAGTGTGTGTGTCTTTCACCGCCCCTTGCTATGTGACTATTATGGCCATTTATGAATTTCTTTACTGTGCCTCTGTCTGGTCGTGACACAGTGAAGACCCCCAGTATACATGTATGATCATCCATCCACTTGGCAATATTCCTGTTGAGGGGTGTCAGTGAGGGACTCTGCCTAACATGGATTGGGATCCTGTTTCTGGGTGTGGGGAGCCTCTGGGTTATGTATCTGTCCCTCCAGCACATCCTATTTCATTATGTGTTGAGGCTGACATCTGTCACTCTCACAGCTCCAATGGCTTTGATTTCCTGTGGTGGAGCATGTCCATTACTCCTGTGTTGGACATGGCCTTGTACAACAGACATACAATGCCTCCGTGTAGGCGGTCTGTGACTGCATTCAGCTGGGGTGTCTACAGCCAGGCAGCATATGACATATATTTCACACCCATTATCCTCTTGGTGGGGTAACTATGAGGTCTTCCGAACCGCTGCAGGTGTCACGTATGGTACATCCCATATGAGTCATTGTACTAGATTATGGGTCTGATAAGGGAACAGTACAGTGGCACAGTGACCTCTGTTGATGTAGATGTGAATCCTTTCATGATACAGTGTCCAATATCGACAATCTTCCTAGCCACATTGGCATTGTGAGTGTCACATGACAGATTACTGTTGACTTGTGTCCCTAGGTCCCTGATTACTCCTTGCATACATAATGGTTTGCCACCTATGTGGTAATTTGTGTGCACCTTGTCTGGTATTTGGTGGGACATTCATACTGTCCAGTGTCTTCAGGATGTCTGGGTGGAGTTCTTGTGTGTGAGAGTGTGGTCTGTCACATGCTACAGACTGTACAGCAGTTTTGACTACACTTAGGTGCACATGGGTGGCCTCCGCTGCTTTGTGCATTGTCAGTTACCTGGCCGTATGGGTGTCTGTGCTGCATATGAATACTCTCCCTCCTTTGATGTTTTGGTCCAGGTGTTGGGGCCATAATGCATGATATGTGGTATAACCTGGTAGTGCTGGTGTGCTATCACTAGGCTTGCAGCAGGCTTCTGTCACTGCACAGACATCAATGTTCTCCATAATGGGAAGTGCCTCAGGGGCATGCATATTGCAGTTTACACATCTGGCATTGGTCAGCATTACCCTTATGTTTTTTACCACTTATGTTTTCTAGGGTGGTGGGTAGTCTTTTTGGCCTTGCCTACATACGGCTCTATGGAGGTGGCAAAGGCCTTATCCAGTATCCAGACACACAGGGGTAACAGGTGCAAGCCATCCCTGGAACAGCAGCATGGCTTGTCATGCTTGACATCTCAAGCAGACAGACATTAGACCCTCTTGGACTGACAGCTGTAACTGTGCCACCTGTTAAACATGATCATTCTGTGTTTGCACTGTGGCATCATTCTTGGTGAGGGTTGGATGCTGCACATGGCCAGTGTCATACTGGCCTGGGGTACATACTCAGAGAGCTCATCCATGTCTCTTTTCATGTAGACCAGGGAGGTACATCTCAGGTCATTCACACCAGCATGGACATTGAGTGCATCATATGTCTGCTTGCTTTGGGGTGACCTGCGTACTTCTGTTATGTGGCATATTGTGGCAGCCTACAGGCAGCTTACTCTACCTTTTCCCTTGTTCAGTCTGGTGAGTGGGACAGCAGTGTGTCTGCCTATACAGACACCTATTACAACTGTATCAGGCATGCTGTTTCTCCTTCTGGCCTGTGACTGTTTGGCACACCAGCTTTGTGTACTATGTGTTGCATGTGCTATGTTTGGAGGTTGTGGTTGCTTGTGATCTGTTTTGGAGACTTCTGTTGGTGTGGTGTGTTTGTAATTAGGGCCTCCGGGAATGTTTTTCTGTTTTTATGTGTTTGGTTTACAGTTGTGGTAGGTCTATGTGGGACTGGATTTGTGGTGTATGTGGTTACCTTCTCCTCCTGACTAGTTTTGACAGTACTGAGTTGGGAGAGCTCAACCTCCGGTTTGGATACATGGTTGCATCTATCACATATATTTGTATTTATTGGGGGGAGTTGTGGTTGTCTGTGTACTTGGGACAGGTGTCACATTGCCTCTGGATTCACAGATTCTACTTGTTGTGGCTGGCCTTAGTGAATTGTATGTGTGGACATATGTCATATGACATATTTGGCCATTGGCATGCTGCCTGACACATATGCACCCTTTATTTGGAGCTGACATGGCTCCGTTGTGAAATTTGCAGAAACGTACTCAGTTGTCAACTGAGTACATTTCTGCAGCTAAAACATCTATTACACGGGCTGGTTTCTGCTTTGTGGATTGCTAATATACCTCATTTGCATACCTTTCGGCTGCAAGTGAGGTATTTAGCATGTCCACGCCCAGTCCGTGTAAGAGACATTTTAGCTGGTCTCTTACACGGAGTTTAGGGCTGTTCCTGGATCGCGAGGCTTGCATGGAGTGTTACACGTCTCTTACACTCTGTGCAAGCCTTCGTGAATCCTGCCCATAGTCATTTCTTTTCATTTTTTATATTGAAACAGGTTGATATGGGACCACAGGGTGACAGTGGATGATTATTTAGAGTTTATTGAGCTTAAGTGGCAAATTAGACTAGATGCATATCATGTACCAGGACTGAATGACAGGATCTCTATGTCTTCAGTGTTGAAATTAAGGTCTCTGTTTTTATTATAATAATTAGGGTGCAAGTCACCCTTTCAAATTGCTTATTGTATTATTAATTTTATGTAATAATTTATAGATATGTTTTAATAACATTCACATTGGTGGGATTTAAAGTATTGTTAATATAGTGAGGGATATTGTATTGAAGGGAAGTGATGTAAACTAGAAGATGATTGGTCAGTGGTTTTTATTTAAACTGTTGTTAGTAGCAGTATTTTATTCTGATGAAGTCATTCACCCGACGAAACCGCTTAATACTGCTTTGGAGTGTTTTTGTGTTGATTTTAAGTTACTTCTTGGATTGTAATTTATTCTGGCTCAGCAGTTATAAAGTTGTTTACAATAACCTGGAGTTGCTTTTTATCTCACAACAGCTGCCAGCAGTTTTACTTGGTTTGTGAACCGTGTTTGCATTTCCAAAGCCAGTTCTTTCTTGGGTGTTGTTTGATCTTAGTTTTGAAGTCAGCTAGTTTATCAGTGAGTTTGAGATCAGGAGGGATGACGTTCAAAAGTTTGGGAACATAGTTGGAATACAGTGAATCACCTGCTTTGTTGTTGGATTTATTTGTGAGTAACAATGATTTGTTATTAGATCTCATGGGTTTGTTACAAGAGTAATGCTGAAGTGTATGTTGGAGTAAGGGGCATTCATCTGATGCATAAATAATTAGTTGGGTATATGTTAATTGTTGAGACAGATCTAACCAGTCCAGTGTTTTAAAGCAGTGCACTCATGGGTTTTCTGGGTAATGTTTGCAGAGAATTTGGCTATTTTATTATAGGATATCTCTAGTTTTGTCTTATCAGATTTGTTCAGGCTTGTTAGTATCAGTGATGCATAGTTGAGGAATGGGAGAAGGTAGGTTCTGGCTATGGATTGTGTGCTATAGTCATTTATGTATTTATTGGCTCTGTAAAGGGAGCTTAATTCAATGAGTGTTTTTTTTTACAACATTTAGTATGTGTTGGTCAAATTTTAGTTTTACATCTATTAGCACCCCTTGTAGTTTAACCAACTGTGAAGGTGCAACATAAAAAACAGTAACCAAACTGCCAGAAAAATTCAAAACACTCCCACAATATTGTGTTTCTTTCTATGCATTAAAGAGAATTTTAACCTGGTTGACTCTCCATTGGGTGTGTTTTGAATTTTGGTGACCCCTTGTAGTTTAGTTTGGGAGACTGTTTCTATTTTAGTTTTGTTGGTGGGTCTATAGTACATGGTTGAACAAGCAGAATGTTGACTAACCTTTAATTGGCACTCATGTGTCAAAGCTGCATGTCATCGAACAGCCAAATCATCGATTTCTTTCCAAGGGAAAGAAATTGGTTGGCCGTTCTTTTAAATCTGCCCTTTTCCTGACTGTAGTGCAATTTCAGAGTTAGTATATTTAGTTAGGGGGGGTGTGGGAGGCACAGCCCCCACATTGGGGGGTGTGGGGAGCAAAGCCCCCCACTTTATACAGTTTGTTTTAATGTGGTGTTGTGGTTGGCCTATTGATTTCTTGCCCTTGTAAAGAAATTGATGATTTGGCCATTAGATGACATGCAGCTTTGACACATAGGTGTCAATTAAAGGTTAGTCGACATTCTGCTTTTTTGACGATGTAATATAGACCCTTTGTTAGTTAATTAGATGTGGAAGGAGGACTTTAGATCTGAGTATTTTGGGGGATAAAAAGTATATGTTTTGTTTTCCTAGTATTCAGTAGTAAGTAATACTTAGATAGCTAGGATTCTATTGCTGTGAAAGAGAGCTTTGTGATTTCTAGCAGTTTAGGGATGGTAGGGGAAGGAGTCATTGGCAATATCCGTTGCAGTATGCAATTTATTTGTGAATATGTTGAATGGAGGTGGTCCTTGAATTGAGCCTGTGGGACTTCTACAGTGACTGGCAGGGATGGAGAAAGTAGGTCTTGCCATCTGACAGCCTGTTGTCTTGAGGAGAAATATACGTAGAAGCAGGACAGAGCTGGTAGTGTGAGACTGAGGGAAGATATTTCTAAGAGGAGTTTCTCTTGGGAGATGGTGTCAAATGCCTTAGCTAGGACTATGAAGAGTGAGGAAGCTCGATTGTCTTCATGTCTATGGTGGTTAATTCTATTTAAGAAATTTAGTAGGGCAGCTGCAGTGCTGTGTTTGTGAGATGGCTGACTTGACTATGCATTTTTCTACTGTTTCATATAAGGGACTTAATATAGCTATCAGTCTGTAGTTAACTAATTCAGTTGAGCTACTCTATTGTGTAATGGAATAATGTAGGACATTTTCCATTTGTTCAGGACATAGTTTTCTTTTATAGAACAATTAATCAGTATAGAGATGGGAAGGCCAGTGCTTCAAATGTTAAATTCAGCTGGTAAATTATCAGCTGCTAGTATAGCTGGTTTTAATTTATCTAGCAGTTTTTACTGTAGAGGTTTGGGCTGATTTAATGAAAAAGTTATTGGCAGTACCAGTTTTAGGTGATAAGGTGACTGGAGTAGAATATGTGTGTTGCTGGAGTAGTGACAGGACAAAGTTTATAAAACATGAGTTAAATTGCGCAGCAATATTTTTGTCTTTGTTAGTTGTTCATTCAGGGGTGTCTCCACTAAGTTTGAATTTCTTATATAGGAGTTGAAATGGGGTTCAGCCATTTTGTTATTTGTTTAATTGTTGTTTTGAAAATATTTGTTTAGGTATGTATTTTTACAAATTATTGGAATGTTTTATATAGATTGTTGAGTATAATTCTGTAGATATTTGAAATGTTGTGGATGGGTTGTGAAAGGTAAAGTTTGGTGTAGTGGGTGAGCTTGAGTCAGTCGGTGGATGAATGTGGTAGGATATTAGTTCAGCTAGTTTGGGAAATAGTATAAGAAGAATTATATGTATCAAAATCATTTTAGGGTGTAAGGAGAGGGGGAGGTTTAGAATTATTGGAATGTGCAGAGAAATTGGTGATATGGGAATTTTATTACTGTTGAGGTTGAACATTTTGAAAATTGCAGTGGTAATGTGACTAAAAAGCTGTGGTTTTGAATTTGATGGTTAAAATTGCTTACAGGTGGAAGGATTACATTTACAGTTAGTATTAGGTAGGAGGGTCAATCATTTATGTTCAAATATTGGTTAAAGGACAATATAGGATGGAATCTAGTGTGCGTAAGTGTAGATGTGGTGGGGAGGGTGGGGATTAGGGAAGGGTGAGAGTAAAGTGATACAGAGAGGTAGTGAGGATGAATGGGGTTGGTTAGACTTTGACAGACAGTGTGTTTTCTTTGAAAATAAAAAAACAATGAGTGAGGTGCCCTTGGCAGTAGTATTTTTTTGAATTATTACTACAGGAGGACTTTCATTTTTCGCTTGTAAGCGAGGAAGCAAGAATCAGGCATTGTTTTGGGCAGTTAGAGTGAATCTATTTTCCCTGGCAGCTACTCACTGTGTGTATAAACAAAGAGAAAGCTAAGTGTGTGCTAGAAGATAGGGAAGCTAAAACAGATGATTTAGCTGGGAAGGTATATATAAACAGCACTCTCTGCATCAAAAGATGGAGCCTGAAAATAAACTTATTTAAAATGAGTTTTAAATTTATCTTAGGTTTATAAATCAGTTGTTTTGAGATAATATTGCATTACTGTTTTATATTAAATTTGATTGTGGGAATTTTAAGGGGAATGCTTGTGACTATATCCTAAAGATAGCCTGTGTTTTTCTTACTTAAGTCTGTTTATCTAATTAACAGTAGCTGTCTGCAATTATCTATTAATTTAAGGAACTTCAATGATTGTCTGTATGCTCCAATCTTGGTGGCTTACTATGGATGTGTCCCTTGGAAAGAGCTGAAATTTTGATTACAGGGTGTTCACCTGGTGGCAAACAACCATAGTTTAGATAGTAGATAGAGCTGGTTGCTCAGTAAGATAGAGATTAACAGTCTGTGTCTAGATGGACAAAGGAAATAACACAGCCAATGGATAAACTCATTTGCAAAGTATAGATGATAGTATATAAGTAAGTATGGGCCATAAAGAAGATGAAGTTTTGTATGGCAGTCTACTCCACAGACCCTCTGCATTACATCTGAATATGATATTGAGATGTCAGGTAGCTTAAACTTCAGGGAGATGCTGTTATAGCTTATAATGTGCATTTCTGTATTATTAGAATTGCTCTTGATGTGTAAAATGCAAAGAAACAATGTTGGAAAAAGTGTACTAATAACTATACAGTTATCAAAAAAATCTCGTAAACTGAAAAGAGGGGAAAGGAAAAGTAAATACTAATTCCTGTACTAACCGAGTTAGCAACTAAAATGCTCTCAATATAGCAATTTCTAAACAATAAGTTTATGTGCAATAGGAGTGAGAAAACTTCTACTAATTAAATTGCTAGATGCCTTTACCAGAACTGCAGTGCAACATACCCTACAGGACTATGTGTCAGTGAATAACAGTAGTACTGTACAACTGCCTAACGTGTATAGTATTACAGACAAGCAATTTATTTGCTATCTATATTCAACAATTGCTGGAGATTTCTATTACTTGGGTATTTGTCACACCCAGCAAAATAGCAAATAGCTCGTACTATACTTTCCACAGTCTGCTGACAGCTGCATCTGTTATAAATTGCAGCTGGGAAGTACTAACTTTATTATAATTCCTAACAGCAAAACTAGTTTATCAGGCAAACATTTCTAAGGCTAAGCAGTCCTCTTTTGGCAATGTATATATCAGCATTAATATAGTGATTAGATTCATAGCTAATTTAACAGCATTCGGATATTACAATCAATGTCTATTATACATAACTTCACTGATCAACTAATATATATGTATATTTGGATCTAGGACATTTGATCGAAAGAACAAACGTCCGAATCCATAACCACAGAACATACTTTAACAAAATCGCTTTCATCGAAAAAGCGCTTTCATTAAAGTGTGTTAACAAAAAAACAAAAACAAAAAAAAACACTACATTAACATTTTTCAGGGGGGCTTTGCCCCACTGCACACCCCATGTGGGGTGCTGTCCCCCCCACACCCCCTACTTTAATATTCTCCCTCTGAGATCGCACTACAGTGGGGAAAAGGGAATTTTCCCTTATCCACACCATAGTACGACCTTGGCAACAGGCATACTTACGCAAAAGTGCTTCTTCGGTAAAAAGCACTTTCACGTAAGTATGCTCCGCTGTAATGGATTCAGACATTTGATCTTTCGATCAAATGTCCTAGATCCATATATATATATATATATATATATATATATATATATATATATATATATATACTTAAGTTTTACAGAGACTACATGTAATGACTGAGACAGTAATTAGGGTCTTAGCTGATACAGAGACTACATGTAATGGCTGAGACAGTAATTAGGGTCTTAGCTGATTTAATAGCATTCAGATATTAAAATCAGCTGCTAAGACTATATATAACCTCACTGATAAACTGCTAATATACATAACTTCACTATAACAGTGACTACATGTATTGCTTAATTTAGTAGCATACAAGTATAGAACCAGTTAATAGTTTATCACAGTTTCACAGAAAGTCCTTATGTGTCTTAGCGGTAATAAGCTGCTCAAAAAACAAACTATTGGGTTTTAACATATATTGCGGATAATGATGAGAACTCTAATTTACAGGGAAGAAATAAAGTGGGTGTGACATTAAAATCAGTGATGGAAAGGATCTATATTGTATATTCGAAATTTCAAAACTTTGAACCTCATATGTTTGACAACATATGAGCGAAGTTTGAAACATTGAAAATATTATAAAAAATTTTAAAAAAATTACCTCAATGCTCTCAGCAGGGGGGCAAGACACCCTGCACCCCCACACCCCACTACTTAACTATACCAACTCTGAGATCGCACTTCAGTGCAGAAAAGGGTAATTTTCCCATTCTGTGCAGTACAGAGCCATTGCTTTTCACCTGCAAATGTTTTAAAGTTTGATCATATGGTGTTGACCATATGACATTCGAACTTTAAAAGTTTGAGTAATTAATAGGGACCCAATGGAAATCACAGAATTATGTAACAAGCATGCTTTACATACAAAAATGTTGCTTACAACACCATTGTAGCTGCTCACTGATAGAAAAAGCTTTGAAAGGCCACCTTGGTATTTTATTTGAGAAAAGTATACAGTTGTTTATCCAAATATTTAACTTACTCTGGTAGACACACACATTGAGGGATGAGTCTGGGGAAGCCCTAATACTACTGTATTTTAATAATAGCACCTTTCACTTTGGGGATATTTTATAATGTGCAAAATACTCTGGCAAAGTTGCTATAACTGGTAGTAATTGGTGAGGAGACTGCACCATAAACATTAAGACCTTGGCAGGCAGTGTGTTTGCTTTGGGGAAAAACAGTAAGGTGTCATTTTTAGCTATTTGCTAACCCAATATTTCTGAAAGCATACTCTCTAGGTAATTTTTAAAATCCACTAACTCTTTGCACTCCCAAAAAATATGTTTCCAATTATCACTTTCTTCCTCAGCACACCTCCAACATTTGCAACCTACCTGAGGAAAAATGCTTCAAAGACTGCTTGGGGTATAAAAATATCAATGCAAGCACTTCCAAGCAAAAATCCTAAACCTTCTGGACGTTGTTGTATACTTGAGGGCCATACATATGTCTTCCCATGGCTCCCTTTTAAATTGCTTTTCCAGTATGTCCTCCCAGTCTTTTCTAACCTACTTTGGTTTATTTTTATAGTTATCTGCAATACTTTATATATCCACTAATTATCCTTTTTAACAGTAACTTCTTTTCTAGATTCAACTAAAAACTCTACCAGAGCAGGTCTTTCACATATGTTACCTAATCCTTTTCTCTTTGTCACTACTCTGATTTCAATCCCTGGAAGGAAAGACAGTCTCCAGTCTGCAGTCCAAGCATTTTCTTGGTCTCATCTCACTCTGTTACCTTTCCATCTCTAGTTATTTGCTCCCAATACCTTGGTTCCTTTGCCAGTTTTCTGTAGGAAATTCCATCCCTTTTCTTGCTTATTTTCTGCACCTCAGCTTGCAGTCATCCGTATTTGGAAAATCTCCTTTCTCCATTCTCATGCTGGCTTAGTTCCTAGAATACTTTCTTCTACTTTATGAATAATAATATACTGTATGGTTGTTATTATCTGCATTCAAAATTCTGCACTCTATCCTTATTTCTTGAACTTCCCCACTGCTTCATCATCATCATCCCTTTCTCCTTTGAATTATAACCTTTTGCCTGTGTTATCTATATCTATGTCTATATGTATATCTATATCTACAGTATATCTATATCTATATCTATATATATGCAAATAGGGGCCTTAAGTGTGTAGCTATAAAATATTCCTTCAAATCAGGTAATCCTAAGTCACCTTGTTCTATTGGAAGAATCAAATTATCCCACTTAATTCTTGCTGTCTTCCCCTCCTGGACACATCCCTTCAACTCTTTTTTTAATTATTGTCCAGAACTTCTCTTCTGATTGATAAAAATATGCGTAACCTATGTGCAAAACTAAAGGGACTAAACTATTTTCACTGCTTGTGTCTTACTATCCATATCCATAAACAAGAGCTGCCAGTTTCTCATTTTTGTGTTATCTTATGTTAAGTCTCTTCCCACATATCCTTAGTTGTGGTAACAGAAGCTTTTTTAATCCTTTCACCTAAATACTTCATCTTATCAAGTCCTCATAAATATGGGTGACCAGTTCATATGTGGGTACATAATTAAGGGTTATATATAGTCTTAGTTTTATTTTCACTAATATTATATTCACAAAAGACTTCAAATCCTTTGAAAATATTCCACAACATTGAGATGTCCTTTACTGGGTTTTCTAATACAAAATAATATTGTTTGCAAATAAAGCCAGCTTTCCTTGAATACTGCACCAATTATATCCTTGACTTTCAGTCCCTTATTATAATGGCAAATATAAAGCAAATAACAAAGGGGAAAAAGGCTACCCTTTCTGGGTTTCTCTTTTCAAACACAACTTAGAGAGGAGCCCTCACATTTTAATTCTTGCCATTGATCCTTCATATATCTTCCTAATTAACCTTGTTATTGTGTCAGGAAATGAAAATGCTTCCATTACTTTATTCATTAAACCCTGTCTTACTCTGTTGAATATTTTTTTGAATTTTGGAACATGAAGACCCACCAACAACAGCAATATTTTCTTATATTCTGCTTCTCTCTGGATCATCGTTGTTCTGTTAGCATTGTCAAATGTTTGACTCCCTCCACAAAACTGCATTGATCTATATCTATCAATTTTGTAACACCTTTGCCATTCTTTAGTTAGTATAGACATAAACACTTTATAACCATGGTTTAAAATTTAAATGGGTCTATATGAAGCAGGGTCTGATGGGTCTTTACCATCTTTAGTTAATACAGTACCCAATTTTCATCCAATACTGTTAATCAAAATCTTGCAGATCTTTATCACTTTCTTTTCTCCTAACTTCCAAACTTGCACAGGAATTCCATCTGTTCCTGGAAACTTTCCTGTAGATTGGTTATACATCACCATTTTTTTCCTTTTAATGTCCTTCTAAACATTAATGAAATAAAGTTAGGTGTATGCTTTACAATCCATCCACATGTTTAACAAAGTCAACAAAAAGTCCACGTTGTCTTGGCCACTTTTTCTTGCAAAGAGATATTTCACAAATGTGATTGATGTGTTATAGTCGCCATTTATTCACTAATTTCTGTTTTGCTAGTGTTCTTCCTGTTCATCTCCATCTCACAAAACCAGACTCTAGTTCAATTCCAAAATGCTTCTAATTCATCTAGTCAACTCATATGCTTTTTCTGTTTCCTTAAAATTTTCCTTTGGAACATTAGTAAAGGTTTCACTGGCAAAGTCTATGTTCTTTATTGGCAGAAGAATGAGAACTAGAGTCACCCTCTGTTTCTGGCTCACTTTTTATTGGATCATTTTTTTTTATTTCCTCTTTAACCTGCTCTGCAACCAAAATGTCTTTGATCCTTCAGGAAGAAATATTCTAAAGAAAGATGGCTACAGTAGCTTGAATCTCACAACTGTCCCTCAATTTTCCCTGATTGCTGGGATAAATTTGCTTCTCTTCTGCCTGGTGTACCTCCAATGTTTAATATTTTTCTTTTATGGCACTGTTTAGTCAGGTGCAACTCTTTCTGCTGGTATGATTACATGTTCACCAATATAGGTCTTACCTGCTTTCTTCTATCAAGGTTCGGACCAAACACTCAATATTCCCTTTCATTTAACAAATACTGCTATGAAATACCAGACCAGTTGCCTATTTGTGCCTTCATAAACTTAAGACAGTCTGTTCCTTCCAGTTTCTCTGGTACAGCAGAAAATCTCGGGTTTGCTATGCAAGTTCTGTCTTCTAACTCTACAATTTTTTGATACAGCTCTTCTTGACAAGCCTCATACTCAGTCAGACTTTTCTTCATTTCATCCTCTGATTTTTGCATTTTTATCAATTCACCTGAATAGCTAGTTAAAACTTCTTCTATTTTTCCAGTGTTTTGTTGTTTTGAGTTGATATGTTCCATCAATATTTCGGATATTTTATTCACCTCTGAGTACATTTAATTTAGTTTTCTATAAAGTATTAGAAGTCATATTTTGTTCCAAAGCTGAAACTTGAACTGATTTTTGCTGAACAGCTGCAGGATTCTTCCCAGCCAGTGTTTTCTCGTCACTTTTTCTAGTTGATTTTTTTCTGCTTCTCTGAATTTCTTCTTTGCTGGAATTTAGGCAGTATACTTACTAGCCAGTCATTGACTTTTATCCAAGCTGATGATATCACTGGCTGTTATTTCTCATTTTCTGTTTTCACACTAGAGCTGAAATTTAGCTGTTGATCAGTCTGCAGCCATCTTGGAAGTCCACAGACACATACTATTCTTAGTACAGTTTATACTGCAGCAAGATCTCTGCATGAAGTATAATAGTGGAGCCATACTATCCTAGGTACAGTTCATACTTCAGAAGTTCCCAGCATGAGGTACAACAGTGAAGACATACTATCCTTAGTACAATTCCTGCTGCAGCAAGTATCCAGGCTGAGGTATAATACTGGATAAATAATATCATTAGTATAGAGCACCCTGCAGCAAGTACCCAGAATGAGATATCAGTTATAGCTTGTCTCACTTCAGATGTATTTAAACACTGATGCAAACTGGCACCTGGAATCATTGGTAATGATTTATCTTATCAAAAGAAAAATATTCAGGTGGCCCATCCTTTTGTTGGACATGTGGATATTTTAAGGTTCATAAAATAACTATCTCACTGTATCACATTAAGAACCTACTCTATAATTTTAATGTCTTGCTCCTCTTTATGATGCTGCATTTTGTCTGCAGCACACAAAGAAAATGTGTTACTAAAAGAATAATGACTGAGACATCACCATAGTAGCTTTGATGATATTCTACTTGTGATCCTCTGTGTGTCATTTTTCTCTAGATTATTGTTATAATACACTTAGATATGAGATCTATACCTGGAAATTCTAATAAACTAGCTACAGTGATTTACATGTCATGTGGTACACATAAGTTCTTGAGAATCCAGTTGTGACCATAGATACCACAAATGCAGTACTGTATTGTCTGTCTTGGTGTGCAATTTAGTAAGTCTCCTGGAATGACAATGCACTAATTTTACTTCCATAAACTGATGTTACTACCATAAAACCCTTTTCAGCTTTCTTTCATCAGTGTATATTACCCACTCTACATAATTAAGTTATAAGGGGTAATTCAATAAAGCCTGCACAGATTGATTTTCCATGTAGGCATAATGGCATGGAGCTTACAGAGAAGTAAACAGCTGTCTGATCCAGTAAACAGAGCTGCAAACACGGAAATGTCCATGACATGCAAATCATCTCATAAGCAGGTGAATTGCATACAAATGAGGGGGCTGGAGTGATCCAGCAAGCAGATAAGCAGTCCTGCAGACTCCATGTTGGTTTTCGCAGTGTACCCAGAGCCAACAGAGGGGAACCCATCCCAGTGGAAACAAAGGTATGTGTAGCCCTTAGAATACCAGCTACAGATACTTTTCAAAGACAAAACTGGGGACATGATGGGGGTCTCACAGGCATCAGCATCCAGGGTAATCCATGAGCTCCTGGCTGCCGTGCAAACACTTACCAGTGAGTACATTTATTTACCCTGCACTCCTGAGGAGAGGGACAACAGTATGCTTCTCTTCTACTATGTAGCACACTACTCTGAGGTACTGGGTGCCATAGACTGCACTCATGTACACATCAAATCACCGCCCGGTGAGGAGGGTAGAGTCTACTTCAACTGCAAAACTGCCAGGTCATATGCCAGGGCATTATCATGAATGTGTGTGCTGGCAGCCCTGGCAGTTATCACAACTCCCATATCTGGCACACATCACAGCTGTACCAGATGTTTGCTATAGGGGACATCCCATACGGCCTTCTAGTGGGGGATGCTGGCTATGCACTGGAACCGTGGATGATGACACTTACCAGAAATCCACACACACACCTACTGAAGAATACCATAACGAGACACATGCAAAAACTAGGAACATCATAGAGTGTGAGATTAGGCTGCTTACATCTTGGTTCTGGTGCCTTGATATACCTGGTGGAGCCCTTCAGTACTCTCCAGCCACATGTGCACAGATGTTCACAGTATGTGCCATGCTACACAATAAGATCTTGCAGAAAAAGCTGTGGCAGGATCATCACAGGGAAGGGGCACACAGCCCCCCACCACTGCCTAGGTCCCCACAGCCACACCCACAGAGGGACATGGAGAAGGAAACCCTTAAGGATGTCCCTGTAGGCAGACGTAGGTGTACCTAGTATGGCCTGGCCATAGCAAAGAGGCAATGGATAGCACATGCACTGACAACCTAGGTTCCTAGGGACTGACATCTTACTCTGACTCACATACCTAGTAAAAAGGATGCCAGCCACACCACACAACATGTACCTTACCATGTATTGGCTGTGTAGTGTTTGTATCAGAGAGAGTCAGCCCTGAAACACAGGTATCTCAACTGCTGCATTCACAAGGTAAGTCACTCTCTTTACAGCAAATGTACAGGGTACTAGAGTGTGGTAGCATATGTATGGACCTGCTCCATGTATGCAAGGGAATAGAGTGGGCTAATGGGTGACTTGTAGAGAACTAACAGCTACGTGGGGCAACAGGCACTCTGTCCACTACTGACTGCCCCATAATATGCATTAGTCCACATGGCTTTGAAACCACCACAGTATGCAAGTGAAATGCCAAACAGAGGGGTCATAGGACAGATGCACAACTGTCAATACAAGAGTCCCCTACCCCCAACACATCAGTTTTCCCATACAACTGCAGTAACAGTATGTTTGCAATAATATATCAGCAGACTACACAATCCCAGGGCTGTCCCAAAGAACCTGGCTACATGTTCTATGTTCCACAATATGCAAGAGTCAAAGTATATGTCTGTCTGCTGTTGATATTGTGAGGAATTAAACATCACTTTCTTGTGGCTGCTGTGGCTCACTGGACTAAGTACATTAGCATGGTTGATGGTATTGACTGTTCGAAGCTGGCTGCACCTACCATTTTCATATGATGTACTCATATGGTAGGACTCCCACAGACTGTCAGTTTGCCACAATCTGTTA